>NC_066885.1:9963086-10263086 GCF_022985175.1 Labeo rohita
TTTACATTTAATGAACTGAACATTTTAGCACGGCTCCCATCCAATAAATCGCAATAAGCTTTGTGCTTTGTTACTTTTGATATGAAAAGTCTCCGATTTCAAATTCTGTCCATTTTATTACTATATTCAAAGAATAAATACAGCTGTTTTGGCGGTTTAATGTGGAGTGACATTAAGGTAATGTTAAAAGAAAAAATACAACGTACCAAAGTACATATCATAATCGCTCAATCAGTGTTTTAATCACGGAAGGAAGTCAGTATAACAGCTGGTAAACAGTATGTCACGTAACATCACATTTACAGCAGAAAAAACTTTCGGTGACCATAAACTTGTTAGAAAAATGAACTCTAGAGAGGAGCATTTGGTTAAATATATGCATCATATAACATATTTATTAGGGGTGCAACGATGCACGTATTCGTATTGAACCGATCGGTATGAGGCAAACGATTCTTTATTTGGAAAATAAAGAGCTTACAGTGTGTGAAATACGTTCTCTGTACTCAACAAGGCAGCCCAAATGACATAACAGGTAACATGATATTCGTTTTTAAATAGCTTGTAAATGCCTGTGAGCATTTTACTTTCACATTCGAATTGGTGGCAATTCAGCATCAACTGATTGAATTGACAACAACAAAACAGTACGACAAACTCACTTAGGCTATATTAAACATACAGTGTTTAATTTATTAACAAAACGAATACAAATACACCATTCTATAGGCCTAATATAAAATAACAAATAACATACACAAATATGTGTAAAATATAAAACACTGAAAATCAGCAAACAAGGTGGAACCAAATAAATAAGAAACAAATGTTACAAAAAGCTTCCAAAATCATCTTAGATAAACGGCAAAAGTAAAAAGGTCTCCCAAAGTCTAAACATTTTTTAAAGCAGGCGCTTTTGTATTTCGTTTTGAAAATAAATCTTTTGCCAAAGCTTTGTCTTTCTCACCTTTCTCCCTCGTTAGCTCGACTCATTCTCCTCACGTGATAAAAGAAATCCAACTCCAAATAGTTTTAATAAATAAAAAAAAAAGTAAAAATCAAAGAAATTTCTCTGGCATGAACTGTGACACCACTGTCGTATCAAACAGAACTGTGAATTTTGTGAACCATTGTAATTTTTACTGATCTTCAATATTTAATTTAGAATTGTATAAATCTGTCAAGTGTTCATGACAGCCAACATTTAAATGTTTATATATATATATTAAAAAAAACAAACTTGAGTAGCAATATAATTCTGTATTTATAAAGTTAACTTTATTATTATAAACTTTAAGTGTAATTTAAGTGTTTGTGTGAAGATCAGTCACTTTTAACCCCCAGAGTAAATTTGCCATTTACCATAAAATAATCGACACTGAATCAAATTGAAGCGGAATCGAATCACAAGATTGTGAGTAGGAATCTAATCGAATCTTGTAAAATTTGCGTCAATGCCCAGCCCTAGTATTTACACTGTAAACGTGATGGTGCATACAGTGTGTTATAAAGTGACCAACATCCTGATTTTATGTACAGAATGAAAGTGTTGCACAAAAAGAAAGTGTCTCCATCCACTTTGTTTTTCCCTTCCCCAACCAACATAAGGCACTAAATTAAAATATGCACATTTGTGTGCACGTTGTGAAGTAGCATAATTCTGACATAACTTTCAAGGCAGTGGAAACTCGGGCCAGTTCCAGCTCCAGCACGAGAACCAGGACCATGTCTGCGCCTGCCTGATACCCTGGTTGTTGGCCTAAACGGTAGTAGGTGCAGGAGATGTCTGCTCAAGTCTCTGCAGGGACACAGAAATGGATAGATTACCCAACGAGTCTGCGTTTTGCCTGCTTTCTGTCGTACGTGGTCTGTGTTCCAAGCTTGACAATACGAACAATACTGGCAGTGATTCAATGGATTTATTTGTACCAGAGCAGGTTCCACGTTCGGCAGCCTTGTTCGTTTTGTTTTCCCGAATGTGTCTTCGCTTGTCAGAAAACGCTGGTCTCTCTGACTCACATTCCATTAAGAGGCTTTTCTGGAAAAGCTTATGAAGTGCAGAGAGAACTAAAGCAGCAAAAGTGTTTGAATAGAGCAGAAGAGTCAATAGACGTCTGAATAGACTGCGACTCTCTCTCATTACGCTGGCTGATTAAACAACGAGAAAATTTTCACGATGAATCAGGCTTATTGTAAAGAGCCTCCAGTGCCTTCTCTCTCTTCCTTTCTCCCTCTCTGAGCAGTCTTTTAAAGTGGGATAAATTGTGGAGTAATATAAACAGAGGATTGGTCTCTCCTGGAGCAGACGATGATTGAATACGAGGGCCCCTGCGTCGGGAAGTGGGTTAAGTCAAGGAGTTATTAAGAAGACGGCTGGAAATGACAGCGATGCCAAATGGAGCCAGTGGCTTGGGACGGGTTTGAAGCCAGGATGAGTTTTCAGGATAAGAGCTGGATTTAAATAAATTGACTTTCCCTTCCCGTGACTAAAACGGATTGTTGTTGAGAGTTTTGGGGCCAAAGCGAGCGGTAAACATTTATTAGAAATCCATAGCCTTGGAACAAACAACATAGCTCCTCTCGTTTTCCTCTGCATGCTCCACAAAGCCCAGTCGTCGTGACTTTCAGTCCCAGTTACGTAAGCCATTTACCACCTGTAAAGCTCGCTGAGGAAATTGCCTCCCCGACCAATTGGTCAACAAGCTTTTTAAGGATGTCACACGGACATCTCTTTTAATTCCGTTTAAGAAGCCGCTGCACCCGGGATGAGTGCAGATGTGGAAAGTCACAGCGACGCCCTATTAACTAAGTGAACGAGTCACAAGATGCACACTACGTAGTCATCAATCTCTTCTCCCGGTAAGCACATTCTAATTTACAGCCGCAAGCTGTGGCTTTACAGCCTAGTTTCGCCTTCATGGCTTTGTGCTGAAAACGTGTCAGGATTTTAAGCATGGCATGAATCAAACTGTGGCATTCTCCTTTAGATATTTTAGTGCTTTATATCCTAATGACAGGTGCACAAGAGGTGATTGGTTTTGGGTGGGTGTGTGCGCATTGGTTTTCTGTTGTGTTAGCTAGATGTGTGTGAGCGAAAGAGAAAGAGACTGCTCATCTGACAGGCCGTGAGTGCTGTTTGGCATGCGCTCTCTCTGGGTGTGTGGGACTACTGGAACAACAGCTTAGTTTTCAGTGCACTCCTGTCGGATTGTTAAGAATAGACTGTCCCTGCTAGCACTGCTCTCTTTCTTCCCTGGTGTCTGGTGTTTGCAGACCACCTGTGCTGTAGAGAAGAGGGACAAATAGAGAAATTCAGATGGAAATATAGCTGTTGCATGCTGTGTTTTGAGTGTACTTTGTGCAACTGCTCTTGACAGAAAGGATTAGGTCTGGTCAGGCCAGTTTAGATTTCTACTACTTGGACAACATGCCTGCTTGTGTAGAAAACAGTGCCAGTGTTACAAAATATAGCAATAAAAAGTGTATAAATTATTAGTTTTTCTAAAGAAACACTGTCCAGTAGTGACACCAGCATGTAAAGTTACAGCGGGAGTCTGCGTCTTTCTCCTCCCCTGAGCCCACTGAGTTTTAACAGACTCCCTAAAGCGTGCGGTGGGTATTTGGGAATGAAAGGGGGAAAGTCACAGGAAAGGAGGCAATGCCTCCATCACCATATGATTGGATATGACTGGTTATGATCAACTGTGATTGGCTCATGCGATAAATCCCGCCTCTTGTGTTTGTGTGCGTTCGTGAATCAGACTAATTTTATAAGACTTTATAAGACTAAGACTAATTTTAAAAAAAGTAAGTAATCAACTCTTACATATCACCACTTTATGTCAAAATAAGGCTTAAAATGGCATGAAAACATGATTTGTGGGAGGTTTTAGTGAGTAATAAGTAGGGTTAAAGTAAAAGTAAACAGATGAGAAAGAAAATGCACATATAACAGTATTTTTAAAGAGGCAGTGGCCTTATAAACATGCTGCAGTCATTAATGTTAATGCAGGAACAAAAAAAACATTCACTGATCTTGACTGAATATCTTTCGTAACTTTAATGAGTTAATCTATAGTTTGTTTATGAAAAGAAAACTATGCAGTGTTTTTAAGCATTTCATTTAAATTTTCATACCTGTAATTTGTTCAATTTTATTTATTTATGCTATTGCTAATTTATTTGCTTGTTTTTGTTTTATTACTGACTGTTTACTTGCCTTTAACAATTTAATGTTTGAAATGTATATTAGTTGTTTTTGCTGTGGTATTTTTTGTTAAAACCATAGGCCTAATTTTATTCAGGCTGCTAATTTTATTCAGCTGCAACAGAAAGCTTTGTAAAAATACAGAATAAAAATGTTTGACCCACTGATCTATACATAATGACTCTATTATATATAATGTTCTCTATTATAGATCAGTGGTTTGAACTAATTTTTTATTGACTTTTTAATGTTATTGGAATCAAAACTAGCAATCGTTAAGAATTGGAATCAATAAGCAGAATCGGAATCAGAATCGGGATCGATAAAATCCAAACCCTAGTAATATGCTTGGTGAATTTAAAGTAAATCTGCTTTGCTGTGACCAATATTTTACAGAGTTTTGATGATTGATCTGAAAAATTCAAAAATAGTTAAAAGTTAACTATTAAAAAGAATAGCCGAACAACAATTTTACAAATAAAATATATTAAATTAGGGCTGGGCGATATGACGTTTCAGACCCATTCTCGATTTTTTTTTTTTTTTTTTTTTTTTTTTTTAATTATTATTTTTTAAATTATTTTTAACTAATCAACTTGAAAATGTAACTACAGTACATGATTCAAGTATTTTTCTCTTTATTAACCCTCTATTCTATTCCAAGTGTACCACACATGAAGTTGTCAACATGATGTAAATGTGAAACAAATCACTCAAATATCTTTGCTGAAAAGATGCATGAACTACATCTTGTACAGTCTTGTCTTATACAGAATTATATGTTCAGAAATAATATGAGGAAAATGCTCTAAAAAAGTCAAGCTAATTCAAATGACTGAAAGTATAACACCAGTAGACTATTATTAACTGTGCATCTTCTGTAAAATCAATGAACAGCAGCTTTCAGCCTGTCACCATGATACAAATATTAGACATACAGTAGTAGTTCTTCACAGGTTTTTATTCGATTGCACTGCTTTTCCATTGTTTATTCTTTGTAAACATGGACACATTTGACTGTTGCACTCGCGTATCTTGCAGCATCTAATGCATTAAATGGCATTCTAAAACATGGCGCCCAAATTTAAGGAAGTTCACTCCCATCGTCTTGCATGATTTTCCTATTCCACTACCCGCGTTGCATATTTGTCAACACAAAAGCGTGTTCTATGATATGAGCATGTCACATGTTAATCACGTGCACCATTATGCGGTTAGATCGTTCTTTTCTCTTTACTGTTATCATAAGTATATTGCCAAACTGTTTTAATTCTAACGTTCTGTAGTATTACTATTCAAAATTCAAAAATTGCGATTCTTCGATTTCTGAAAAATAAAAACGTGGCAAAACATTCCATTTGAATTAATCAATAAAATTGGAAAAATGACCCAGCCCTGTATTACATTTTTTACATTTAAGTTATTATTTTGGAATAAATGTAAAATGCTTAAAAACACTAAATTGATGAGATTCATACTCGCATTTAATAAATAGAATATTGATTACATTGTTAATAAAAGTATAAAATAGAATTGAATTTTTTTTCTAAAAGTGTAAGTAAATATAATGATGACTAGGACAGAAATTTACATTAGATTTAAAAAAATAAATAAATAAAATTGAGGACTTTGCCTCTTTTCAGACCACCGCAAGAACTGTAAGAATTTTTGAAGGTATAAAATGATAATCATGTTACCTTGATGACAAGCAAATTTCATGAAAATCCAAATGTACATGCATCTGCGATGCATAAAAGTGCATGTGCTTAAAAATAAAAGTAGGGTTGGCCTATTCATGCTGGCCCTGGGTCAATAGACCATCCTTATTGTTGAGCCCTGGTATGTACATATACAGATAAAATAGGTTTTCATCTTCTAGTCAGTACAGGTCGTGGCTTGTAATATTACACACTCGATAACTCAAACACTGCAGCTTTGCTAATCGTATGTATTGTCTAAAAAAACATTGCTTTGGTACATATGAACTACACGTGCTTAAGCAGCTTGAGGGATTATGTGTGTATGCATGGGGACGAGATGTGTAGATTCTTGTCGTACGCTGCCAGAATTAACCCGCATCTTGTTTGTAGGCTCGACAGGTAGCTGTGGAGCTGGAAGCCAGCCGCCCCTGACAGCGGCATCAATATCGCGTCTGGGGGCCACAGGCGGGGAAGAAATTTCTGCTGCACATTTCACAACTCCCATTGATACTTTCAGCAGTTGCCATGACAGCAGTGTGCAGTGGTTTTAATGGAAGTGATTTTGTTAATATAAAATTGAGCCACGGCCGTAACATCTCTCCCACGGTGCATCAGGTCTCCATTTATCACAGGTGAAAATACAGCGCTCCACCCCTCTTTGTGCTGTTATTAGGACAAAAGAAGAGAAAATGAAATGAAACAGTCATAGGATCCATGATGTGTCCCAATTAAGACACAATCAGAGCACATCTCAGCAGTGCAGTGGCTCTTTCCCTACCCACCGGCATGAAAGAGCAGAAGGTTTTCTTTTCTACAGTGGCATGCATCTTTGATTGCTTGTTGAGCTCCATATGCATAACCAGAGATCTGTCACTTTGTTTATTTGAAGTAGAACCTGATTATGTCTAAGTTTTCTCCTTTTTGGATGTTGAAACAATGTGTTAGAGAAGATGACAATTATCTACAGATACTTTAAAGAGATAGTTCACCCACAAATGAAAATTCTGTCATTTATTGCTCACCCTTTTGTGGTTTCAAAACTGTTCATCGTTCAGCTTTGGAACAAAAATTAAGATATTTTTGATGAAATCTGAGAGCTTTCTGACCCTGCATAGACAGCAGCGCAACTACCACGTTCAAGGCCCAAAAAGGTAGTAAGGACATTGTTGAAATAGTCCATGTGACATCAGTGGTTTAATACTTTTTGTGCACAAAGAAAACAAAAATAACAAATTTATTCAACAATTTCTTCTTTTCCCTGTCAGTCTTCAATGTGCATTCGAGGTGATATTTGACTCCTTAAAGTGATTTACAGAGGAATTTTGTTTTTACCTTTGTAATGCCTAGTTCTTCCATGAAACTCTAGATGGCGCAGGTTGACGGGCGTTAACATAACTGATGATATTCACAGCCTTATACCACTTGACACAAGCTGATTGGTTCACGTCGTGTACGCAGCCAATGAGTTTGAGATGCATTAAAAATGAAAGTAAAACTGCCAGTAGGTGGTGGCAAGTCACTGATTTAATTACTGAATCATTCATTCATTTGATTTGTTCGAATTCCTGATTCATTCAGGAATAAAGCAAGTGACTGTCTTTATGAATGGGAAATTGAATCATTGACTCACTAGATTCGTTTAAAAAGGAACGTTCATTCATAAATGAAACACTGCTGTGTTTGAATGAAGATGCGTAGCGGCTCAGTTGTTACTTTATTCAAACTATTTTTGATGACAGTATTTATTGTGAAAAGCCATATTTGAATTCATTGGATTTAAAGGAAAAATTTCAATATCTTTTCATGCTTATACAAGGGGCTTATATTGGGGTCGTTGGCAAAACTCCAATATTAGCAATCTTAGAAATATTTAATGATTTAAATAACTGAAAAGATCTTTATGAATGGGAAACTGAATCAATGACTCAATAGATTCATTTAAAAAAGTTTAAATCCAAAGAATTTAAATATGGCTTTTCACAATAAATACTGTTCCATAGCGTTTAGTACAGGGATCTACAGTATGATCATTTCAGTTGCATTTGTGACTTAAAACTACTGCGTGCGACTATGAAAAAATATTTAGGAGCACCAGTGCCACTGACCTGATCAGCATATTTGTGTTTGCGCTTAGGGGAACTTCAAAGGTTTCTACATGTTTTTGTAACGTTATGTATCACAGACGTATCTCACAAATCCTTTCATAAAGTGAAGAGAGAGTGTAAATAAGAGATTCATTGTGCAGTGTAGAGAGCTTTGTTGATTATAATAGAACTTTGTGAGACCGCAATATTGATTTAATACAATTAAATAAACAAGAAGTTCATATTAAGTGACTTACATTGTCTGACTATAACACCGTTGCCATTTATAAACGAAACACTGCTGGGTTTGAATGAAGATGCACAGCAGCTCAGTTGTGACTTTATTCAAACTATTTTTTGATGGTAATATTTATTGTGAATAGCCGTATTTGAATTCATTGGATTTAAACTGAAAATTTCAATATCTTTTCATGCCTATACAAGGGGCTTGTATTGGGGCCGTTGGCATCAAGGTTTAAAAACTCCTGTCACAGCAATATTAGAAATATTAAATGATTAAAATAACTGAAGATACTTTTTTTTGGAAATGAATCTAAAACTGCCAGTAGGTGGCAGCAAGTCACTGATTTATTTCTGAATCATTCATTTATTTGATTCATTTAAGCAGCTGATTCTTTCAGGAATAAAGCAAGTGACTGTCTTTATGAATGGGAAATTGAATCATTGACTCACTAGATTAGTTTAAAACATGATCATTCATAAACGAAACACTGCTGGGTTTGAATGAAGATGCGCAGCGGTGTACTTGTGACTTTATTCAAACTATTTTTGACGGTAATATTTATTGTGAAAAGCCATATTTGAATTCATTGGATTTAAACTGAAAATTCTTTTCAATCACAATTGGCTTATATTGGGGTCGTTGGCATCAAAGTTTAAAAACTCCTGTCGTAGCAATTTTAGAAATATCAAATGATTTAAATAACTAAAAAGAGGCTTTCAAAATAAAACTTATATTGGGGTCGTTGGCATCAAAGTTTAAAAACTCCTGTCGTAGCACTTTTCATATTGTTCTGTGTCTTAGAATAAAAACTGTGCTGGTGTAGAGAAACATTAGGCCAACAGAGCATCTTTTCCTTCAGGTTTATGCAGCGTCAGTACAGGAGCAAAGCGTGCGTTTTCTTGACAGTGACAGAGTAGCGCTTGCAGTCTGCCATGCTTCTCCTCCCCATCTCCCCTTGTTCCAAAATGAAATAAATAAAGAGAGGGAAAAAAAGAACATCTGAACACCAATCAGAAGAATACACCTGTTCCTGTGGGCCATGCTGATGATGTCATCACCCGCCTCTTTCCATCTCCCGGGAAGGCTGCAGTGTCCTCCACAGGGAATCCTGGCACGGAGGTGTGAGACAAACGAATCGTCTAGGCAATATTTATCTCACTTATGGCCATCCAACACATTGCTGCCGAGCAAATCTTGCCCACTCTCTCACAATTCCATGCTGATTTCTGTCCCAACACAAATCCTGTGTGACTAAGAAGACTGGCTCGTCGTGCTCGCTACGCTCAGGTTCCATCTCGCCCCTCTGTGGTACGTTATCAGAAGCGGCACAGATCACACACGGCGAGTGTTTCGTAGGAGTCGTGGCCTGGGCGGATGACTTGGCAGATTCTCAGCTGAGTTGATTAGCTGAGCGCTCACAGATACAGCTGCCACACTGCGTGGTAATAAGAACAACATCCCCGAGCCATGCGCCATTATTCTGATTACGACGGTATTCTAGCTATGACAATGTGGTAATTAGAGGATCTGCATGCTTCGATGAGTCTTCATCGCCGCTCAGCCCCCAAGATATTCCTCATCTCTGGCTGAAGGCTAATAAGCACCCAAGCAGTTAAGAGCCTGAGGAGGAAGACACCTGTGCACATGGAACGCAGCCCCATTTAGGGACCAACATCTCAGCCCCTTTTAGGTAGTTGGCTACCTTCTGAGAGAAAACCCTGTTGAAAAAACCCACTCTCAAGCCATACTACAGTAGGTGTGTATGACTTTCTTCTTTCAGATGAATACATTTGAAGTTATATTAAAAAATGTCCTGGCTCTTCCAAACTTTTTAATGGCAGTGAATGGCTGTTGAGATTTTGAAGTCCAATAAAGTGTGTACATCCATTATAAAAAGTACTCCACATGGTTCCAGGGGGTTAATTAATGCCTTCTGAAGCAAATTGATGCATTTGTGTAAGAAGAGTATCCAATATTTAAAACTTTATAAACCATCTCTACACTGTAAAAAATAAAAAACACAATTTGTTGAGTCAGCTTAAAATAATTTGTTACCCTGCTGCCTTAAAATTTTAAGTTCAGTCAACTAAAATAAGTTTAGTCAACTTGAAATGTTGAGTTGTACTAACAACTTAAGATATTTGAGTTTGCTAAACTTAACAGATGAGTAAGTAACCCAGCTGCCTTCAAATTTTAAGTTGATTCAACTCAAATATCTAAGTTGTTACTTAGTATAATTTAACGTTTCAAGTTGAATGAAGTTTTGAGTTGACTGAACTTTCAATTTTAAGGCAGCCAGGTTACAAATTATTTTAAGTTGACTCAACAAATTGTTTTTTACAGTGTAGTTTCCACAAACTATCGTGTGTGCGGTCACCAAAGAGTGGCGTTCCAGCGGATGATGTAGGACTAAATGCACTTACGTCTATTAGCGGAATCTAGAGATTATGTTTTATAAAATCTTAAATATGGATATTTTTCTTACACAAACACATCAATCTGCTTTAGAAGGCCTTTATTAACCACCAGAGCCGTGTGGAGCACTTTTTATGATGGATGGAGGCACTTTATTGGACTTCAAAATCTCAACAGCCATTCATTGCCATTATAAGCTTGGAAGAGCCAGGACATTTTATGATATAACACTGATTGTATACGTCTGGAAGAAGAAAGTCATATATACCTGGGATGGCTTGAGGGTGAGTAAATCATTGGTGAATTTTTGGGTGAACTATCCCTTTAAAGTAATAGTTCACATAAAAATAACAATTCTGTCAATGTTGTCGTTCCAAACCTGTACGATTGTGGAACATAGAAGCTATTTTGAAAAGTGTTGGTAAGAACACATTAGACATTTTTTAAAATATCATCTTTTGTGTTTCACAGAAGAAAGAATATCAGACAGGTTAGGAACGACATGAAGATAAGTAAATGATGACCATTTTCATTTTTGGTGAACTAGCCTTTTAATCTTTCATTGACTTTGTTTGTATAGAAAAATATATATATATCTAGCGTTTAAACATTCTTTGAAGAATGAAAGTCAAAAAAGTTTGGAATGACAAGAGGGTGATTACTTTTTTAAAATTATTATTTTTTTTTTATTTATTTGAGGTGATGTATAAAACACTGAAAGCACAAGTTAACAGTTAAATTAGTGTGAAACTGCCTTGTAAAATGTACAAAAAATGTAAAAAAAAAAACAAAAAATCAACATATTGAGGAAAATCGCCTTAAAAGTTGTCCAAATGAAGTTCTTTCATGATAAAAAATTACGTTTTGATATTTATGGTAAGAAATTAAAAAAATATCTTCATGTGATATGATATTTACTTAATATCCTAATGATTTTTGACATAAAAGAAAAATCGATAATTTTGACCCATGCAATGTATTTTTGGCTATTGCTACAAATATACCCACGTTTTGTGGTCCGGGGTCACATATAGGGTTTGGAATCAAACCCTTGGAATCAAGCTGAAATGAGAATTCAATTTAAAATCAGATTGCATCTGAAAATCTATATCAGCACACAGCCCTAAAATTAGTACATTCATTCAAACAGTATATTGTTTATGGTGACTCCACTGAAAGGGCTTTGCGACACGGACTTGCTTTGATTGACACTGCTACGTTAACTACAACTAGCAGCCTATGAAAGAAGGGACAGCTAAAATATCACTCACGTGTCTCTTCTCGCTGAGATAAAGACCATGAAGACTATACGGTCCCTCCATGTCCAGCGCTGTGCCCTCTCATATGACAACCTGTCAGTCTGTTTGATGCAAAGCCTTGGTTCTAATATCACATCACTCAGTCAAACATGGCAATGCAGGAATCGGTCCTCTTTGCTACATAAATTAGATTGTCAGTCCGCGCAATCCTCTTCACACGTGATTATGCTCAACCTAGTCACGCTTTAATTGCAACCTCCTGATTGCAGGCTAGCAAGAGAGATATGTTGCCTTATTCGTTTAATCAGCGAAAGTAGCACAGGTGTTCAAAAGCTGTACGTGAAGTTTCAGGCAGTCATTCTCACTTTTTGCCATCTTTCTTTCTGGCTCATGAGAGGGGCATGCTTGATGTCTCAACGGTCCTCCTCCATGGGGAGGACTTCATTAGAATCTAATTAGATGCGTGCTACACTTCCATTTGAACGGGAGTCACCGGCATGGAAAAGGGAAGTGTGATTTTCCAGTTGCTGGATGCTTAATGTTGTTTTAATTCTCCTCCCTGTTGCTACCAAATTTCCCTCACATCTGCTGTGTTTGCACACGATCAGTCTGCTGTTGAGAGTAATAGAGAAATCACCCCAGTGAGAGAGAGGCAGGAAAATTCCAGCTCTCCCTCAATATCTCTTCCCTTATGTTTGCTGTTTGCTCTTCCTCATCTGCAATTGGAGGAGCAGTTTTCCTGTGGCGGTTTTTATCCGCATTAATCTCGGTCTTGGTAAAAACATCCGCTTAATGAGTTTTACGTGATTGCAATCTGATTCTGCGCTCGCAGACTTGCGTGATACACTGTAGACGATAAACAGCCGAACCAGGGATGGCCAAAAAGCAGGAAATAAAGATCCCTCTCCTGCAGAATAGCTGTTTTAATTTCATCTCTGAAACAGGAAGTGAGCACCAAGAGGAAGAAATGGTCAGCTCGTTGCTCTGTAATGTCCTCCTCTGCTCCTCGGACACGATTCAATTTGCTCACACCGTCTTTATCTGCTCGTTATGTCACGAATGACTCATTCGCCAATGTGAAATGCGCGCTTGCATTGAGAGAGAGAAGAGACGAGAGCTTTGCTCTCTGAAGCTGTAAGTGTGTGATAGATCTGGACAATTGCAAGTTACTTGGTTGCAGCGTCAAACAAAGACACAGACTGACGAGACAGTCAATGGACATCGACACTTAGAGATAACTGTGTGGGAGCCTATAACCATGGTTATTTTAATTTTTTCCACTTCATTGTCTTTGCTTTTACTGATAGTATCAAGACACTTTTTGGTGATCATTCCAGCTGGAAAAGCTCTAAACTGGAACGTCCTGAAATTCATAACTTTGCTATAAGACCTTTAGTTAGAGTCAAGGCTTCTCTTACTGCCACATGACTTCCCCCCTCAGGACTGATAAAAGACTCAGTCAGCTGAAAATGAGCCGCTCTCCACACATCCACCACCTGTCCAGGGAACGACTACCACCAGGAAGTGAAATAAGTCCGATGCTGACTTGCTCAAGTCAATCAGACAGCATTTACTTGAAAGGTTAGAGTAAATATTAGTCATTTTCGCATCTGAGATACATCTATCACCTCTACAGGTATTCAACTGTGTTGGCCTACAAAGACTATAGTGTTAAAGGAGAACTCCACTTCCAGAACAACAATTTACGAATAATTTACTCACCCCCTTGTCATCCAAGATGTTCATGTCTTTCTGTCTTCAGTCGTGAAGAAATTGTTTTTTGAGGAATGCATTTTTCTCCATATAATGGACTTCATTGGTGCCCTGATTCTGAACTTCCAAAATGTAGTTTAAATGCAGCTTCAAAGAGCTCTAAACGATCCCAGCCGAGAAAGAAGGGTCTTATCCAGCGAAATGATCGGTCATTTTTTCGTAAAAAAAAAAATTGTATACTTTTTAAGCACAAAAGCTTGTGTAGCACAGGCTCTGGGATGCGTGTTCATGACACTACGTACAAAGCGAACGCGACTTAGGAAGTGCAAGTAAGTCAAACACTGTTTACAAACAAAAAGGTACAACAATGTCGAACGATTCTGAAGTTGTGGGAGAAAATAAGATTTTTTCGCCATACTCTACCTTTTTAATCCGGAGCACACAGACGATGAACTTAGACATGATTCGTAGCGTCGTGGACGTGCATCCCAGAGCCTGTGCTACACGAGTTTTTGTTCTTAAAAAGTATACACATTTTTATTTTTCGAAAAAATTACTGATCACTTCACTAAATAAGACTCTTCTTCCTTGGCTGGAATCGTTCAGAGCCCTTCGAAGCTGCATTTAAACTTTATTTTGGAAGTTCAAATTCGGGATGCCAATGAAGTCCATTATTTGGAGAAAAATCCTAAAATGCTTTTCTCAAAACCATAATTTCTTTACAACTGAAGACAGAAAGACATGAACATCTTGGATGACAAGGGGGTGAGTATATTATTTGTAAATTGTTGTTCAGTGGACTTCTCCTTTAATTTCGTTAATGAAAACTATGATGAAAAATGTTCATTGACAAGTTTTTTCCCATGACTAAAAAGATACAATGATGAGACGACAATAAGGTCAATAAACAAATAAATGTGACAGTGTCAACATGCAATATCGTTGACGATAAAAGACGAGACTGAAATGTATTTTGAAAAATAAAAACTTTACCAAAGTCACTTTCTATTTTCAGCAAAAAAGGAGACAAAATATAGAGTGTTTTCACAACATGTCATCAATCGGCCATATTGGTGGCACTAAACTTAAACAGTGCCACTGAACCTAACAGAACTTGCAGATTTTGCTGATTATTGCTGCTAGAAATGGTCAATTATTGTCATGTTTTGGGCTGTACTGATGGAAGGGGAAAAACTTAAATACCACGTGTTTGGGGTCGCTTCAACCTTTGGTTATCAAAAACAACTCGCGGCACCAGTGTTAAAGTCCCAATTCCACGGGAAAACCACAGACTTGAAAATGTAAAAATGTGATGACTAAAATGTACATTTGACATGAGATTAAAACTAAAACTAAATTAAAAAATGGCTGACAAAATGAACACCGCTTGACTACACCTGCTAAACCAGAAGACATGCAACTCATTTGTCATCACATTTATGGATTATTAGATTGCATCAACAGCATTAGTGCATTTCAAAAGGAATACTATTGCAGGCCGTGTTAGTGATGAACTGCCTGGGATATAGATCAAAGAAAGTATGTCATGTCGAATTTGAGTGAGAGCACTGAAGAATTGCATATTACTTACTCTCCTGCTATTAAGTTTAAGTTTATATCAGACACTGACAGATGCTCAATAGTTTTTAGGAGTTCTGGCTTAGTATTACAGAGTCCTTTACCCTCACACCTTGCCTTTTAGAAATTCAGCTTTAGACTGAATGCTTTTAAAATGTACAAACTAATCAGATCCTACATATTTTCTTGATCTACAGGATGTCATTGAGTGTTTGTAATGATTTGACTTTAAAAAAAAAAAAATGTAGGGTAAGATGGTCTAAGATATCCTGCGGGGTAAAAGTCCCACCAGGTGACCATAAATGATATTAAATATTAACACATTTATTGAATGTTTTTTCTCTTAATATTCTTTTACTCAATCATTAATATTTTATATTTTTTTATGTTTATTTTTATCAATGAGGGATTTGTGGATATTAATAATTGAATGGTAACAAATATTGTTTTATTTTCAAGTGAAAAGTTGAAGTTATACCCTTGGGGTCCTCAGAATTTGGGCGAAACCCCAATGATTTAATGATTAATGGTTTAATTAAACAATTATTAAAATTCATTGAGTCATTATTAAATAATACCATGCGTTCAAGCATCTACAGACCAATTGAGTGGCATCATGTAATCTGTAATCTCATAGTCTAATTGCTACCATTGCAATGAGAAATATAAACTTTTACTAAACCGCTAAATTAGCAAATGTTTACATTTATTACCCTTTAATAATATACTGCATTATCATACTTATTCGTTTATACACAAACATTAACAAATTAATTTGTTGTTCATTTATTCATTCAGGCATGCAGATCAGGATTCTGATGGTCATATAAGCTTCAAGGACTTTGAAAATGTCATCAGCTTTGGTTTGGCGAACATCTGCAGCTCCACAGGAGCCACAAGATATGAGTCTGGAAACAGCTTCTGTACAAAATATAACTAGATCTCCTATAAAACAACCCAGTGAGTTTTTTTAACCACCCTTATGGCTTTTAATTGAAAGCTTTAACAGTCCGGTGTTCACATTGACTCTCCAATAGATAATTGTTAGCGATTTAGAGAGCACCGTTTGGCCTTGTCTGTTGAAAAGGCAGAGTAACCTCAAATGCTTGACACTTGGGTTTGATGATGAGTTTTGATGTTGTATCGATCCATTTGGACTGAGGCTGCACCATGTAATGGAGAAACACACATTTCTATTGTGCGGTTGCCTTACAAACTACATTAAATTTAACCCAGCCTCTCAGGGTCTACTTCACTAGGTGCGGGAACAATATTCCCATCTCAGCCTTCTGATATTTTAAAATGAAATCTGTGAGTTCTGTCACCACATTTTATGGCAAGCGAGGGGTCGGATCTGTACAATTCTCCTTCCTCGTTCAATTTCCATCTTCAAAACAGGCAGGTTGCCATAAAATTGAATATTAACTATCACATTCAGATTCTGTTTTCGCACAACTCCCTGCTAGCGACATATATTAAAAAGCCCAAGCGTACTCGTTCAGGGAGGATTTTATGCGACTCGTCTTGTTACATGCGATTATGGAACTGTAAATACTTGTTTGTGTTTCGAGAGATTTGCTGCACTCCCATCTGAATAAAGATTAATTTGTTTTTGTAATCAGTCCTGAGTCTTCATC
This sequence comes from Labeo rohita, assembly GCF_022985175.1. Classification (NCBI taxonomy): domain Eukaryota; kingdom Metazoa; phylum Chordata; class Actinopteri; order Cypriniformes; family Cyprinidae; genus Labeo; species Labeo rohita. The sequence goes on from NC_066885.1 coordinate 9,979,924, forward strand.
TGTATGACATGACGCTCACTCTATCCACAATCCATCAGGGGGCTCAGGAGGCATCAAGTAAGGAAATGGCCTTGGAGGAAAATAATCAAATACAGTTTTAATCAAATACGTGCTTAATCCACTCATAGGTTCATTTTCGGGAATGGCCCGCTGTTCAAATATAAACAGAGAGGCGCTAGTTTAATCTTCACCTTCCTCTTTGAAACTCGATTAAACGAATCCCCAGGTTTCGTTGTCATATTGTGCTGTGGGAGAGAGCGTGCGACACCGTGAGCCAAACCCGTGCGAGGAAAGAAGGTAGCGCTGTCTTGCGACGTGGCTTCAATCTAAGACTTGCCAACAGTGCAAAGAGCCGTAGATTAACACATTGTGTGCCTGTTGTTTATGCCAGCCGTTTGAGGGAATAGACCGTGTTCTATTGTGTTCTCGGTAGCTCTTTTTCTGCCGATGAGGATAGCTTTCTATTTTTCTCATTCGATTGCATGCCATGGAGCTGCTATGAGCTGATAGCGAGAAAACAAATTCAAGAATTGACAGTTATGGACAAGACCAAACGTATTTGCAAAAGATCCCACACTCAACCAGGAAGGGAATGCACAATATTTTACATGGTCTGGCTTAAATCAAAGAGCATGGAGCTAACAAAAAAGCCTCTGAATGAGGTGTGCTTGTTGGAATGCAGTGCTACTTATTAAAGGGGTCATCGGATGCTAAGTTTACTTTTACATGTTGTTTGAACATTAATGTGTGTTGGTAGAGTTTGTACAAATCTACCCTATAATGATAAAAATCCATGCAGTGGTTTTTAATTAATCTGTAAAAATAATATTCCCTTTTTCAAATCGAGCCATTCTCAGATGCCTGTCGTTGTGGCGTCATACCGAAAGAGGCTGCTCCCACGATAGTTGATTGACATGAGTGTTTTACCTCAGATCAGCTGTAACAGTCCTCCCCCTTTCTTTTTATGCCGGAGCAGGGATGTAAGTTAGACAAGAATATCTCTGATTGTGTGATTGAGGTGTTGTGTTGCTGGATGTAATAATGAACATAGTGGTCGTCGTTTACTCCCGACATCTGAGCAGCTGAAGATGCAATAGATTACGTTTGTTTGTGAAGGGAATAGGCCTCCCGATCTACATATATCCGTCTATGTTCGCGCAAATCATTCATGATCCAGCTTCACTTACAGCAGAAGTGAGTATAAGGGGTTTTTTTTATGAATCTTTGTGATCGCCTTTCCTAATAATGTTCTAGTTAGCAAGTTTAGCGGCTAAACGCGGCTAAATGTGGCTAAAGTAAACAGGCTCGTCTCTCCACAGCGAGAAGAGAGGGGCGGGGCAAGCAGAGCTCATTTGCATTTAAAGTAGCCTCGACCAGAATAAGATGATTTTTGCGGAGCTTATTTTGGCAAGGTAAAAAGGGTGTTGTTTACACAACCATTGAGAATTTTTAACCAAAGTATATTATAGACTTTTCATTAAGACTGTGAAGAATCATATCAACTTGTGGAAAATGGGCATCCGATGACCCCTTTAAGTTTAGATACTCAACACAGCGGTGTTCATTTAAAGTGAGTAACAACTATATGTAATCAAGTTACAATGCAGCCTCATTTTTAACTTTGTGGTTTATTTGATCATTTTAGGGGCCGTTCATATATCGCACCTAAAAACACGTGGAAAAAACTATTTCTCCTTCTTTCCAAAGCACTCTGTACCTTGCGCTCCCGTGGCATCTGCCGTTGCTAAGCAACCATGATCCGCACTCTCAATGAAGACACGGAAGTTTCATCAAAGGACAAACGGATTTCCAGCACTAAAAATCACTTGCTGTAGCTCTGTTACTAAATTTATTTAAAAATGTACAGCTATGTTCAGCTGTTTCTCCATCTTGGCTGAGCTTTCAATGTTGTTATGGTAAAGGATGAAGCTAATTGGTTAAATCTTGTCACATGACCCGCGGTGCACTTGCGGCATTCTGAAAAGTTGAGATGTTTTCATCTCAATGCGGTGCGGATGCGCCTGAAAAAACCGAGTGTGTCACACCGCGTGCGCGTGGCGACCCCGTCACTACATTTGAAATAACGAACTTGAGCGGTTGAACGGCCCCTTAAGCGGTACTTTGCAGTCAGATTAGAGGGAAACCCACACTTCAATAATATCATTATAAAGTCAAAATCAATCATTAATGCTACAAGTGAATGTGGGCATCACAACATAATGTACAGTATGAAAAATATTTTGACATTGACCAAAAATGCATTTTTATTTTTATTGTTTGATTACAACAAAGGTAATTCAAATGTCAAAACGGGAAATGGAAGTCCGTTGCAACTTTTTATCTTACAATTCTGACCTTTTTCTCAGAATTGTGAGATATAAACTCAGAATTGCGAGTTATAAAGTCAAAATTGCAGAAACTTGCAATTCTGGCTTTTTTATCGCAATTGCATGATATAAACTCGCAATTGCGAGTTATAAAGTCAGATTTTCTAAGAAAATGGCAATTATGAGAAATAAAGTCAGACTTGCGAGACATAAACTCACAATTCTGACCTTTTTTATAACCTTATATCTCACACTTCTGACCTCTCAAAACTGGACATTATAACTCACAATTATGAGTTTATATCTCACAATTCTGAGGGAGAAAGTCTGAGATACAAACTCGCAATTGCGATAAAAATCTGAATTGCAGGATATAAACCTGAAATTGCAAATTATAGAGAATTGACATTTTCTTTTTTAAAATTGCAAACTTGCAATTGCGAGTTTATATCATGCAGTTCTGAGAAATAAGTCAGATTTGCAAGTTTATATCTCGCAATTCTGTCTTTATAACTCACAATTGTGAGTTTATATCTCACAATTCTGACTTTTATCGCAGTTGCATGTTTGTATCATGTAATTCTGATAAAAAGCCGGAACTGTGAGATGTAAACTTGCAATTGCGAGAAAAAAATCAGAATTGTGAGATAAAAAGTCGCAATTACTTTTTTACATATTTTATTCAGTGGCGGAATTGGGCTTCTATATGATACAAACTCGCATTTCTGACTTTTATATCAAGCAATTCTGAGAAAAAAAAAAGAATTGTAATTTTATATCTCACAATAATGACTTTTTAACTCACAATTGTGAGTTTACATCATGCAATTCTGAGAAAAAAAGTCTGAATTGCGAGATCAAAATCTTTTTTATTTTATAATTCAGTGGCGAAAATGGGCTTCCATAGAAATGAACAATATGCAAAAAAAAACAACAACAACAAAAACATTAATAGTGCTGTCAACCAAATTTATCTTTAACTTTGTTTATTTTGTGTGTTTTTTTTCTTTTTTGGCCAATGAATCACTCAAAATACAAGCATTTAACCACAACTGCAAAATACAAAAATAACAATGCTAAGTGGCATATCCTGCAGACTGTCTATTTTACAGAATGCAAAACACTCCCACATTGGCAAGTCAGTAGTCAGTCACGGTTGGCATCCAGCATTAAGGTGCATTATTGCCACCTATTATGTTATGGTGTCAACCAGACACTGGATTATTTACAATATTATCACTGTGTAGTAGTAACATGATAACACTACTACATAGATTTTTATAGTGCCCCAAATGTTCATCTTTTTATATTAATTAGCTGTTCTAATTAGATACTGCATTGACAAGTCATCCTTCCTGTTTTTCTCTGCATGACCGAGATGTGCAATCACTTTACTTTTATTAGATCTATTACTCTTTACCAATCAGATGTGCACATGTTTGTTTCAAAATGTGTAGGTCTGCATGTGTCATAGGCTGTTTAGAGGCACCGTATGTCTAGGTATCATCAATAAGACCTGCTTGTACCAACACTGTGCATCTGTATTGAAATGAGCATGAGAGAGAAACAAGGAGAGCAAGTTGGGGGTAGGAAAAAAAAAGAACAAGCGAACATGGTAAGGATGAAATATCATTAATCAGGACTGGCAGATACAAATGAGGGACCTTGCTCTGCGCTCAACCTGCTAGCAGAAAGAGAGCGTTGCCACAGAGCGCTCTATCTGCGAAAGACGAGAACCTCTGTTTCAGTCTATCAGTGCCGCCTTTGCGGGGTTCTTGTGTAGTTCGGTCTGAGCAGACCTGTCACGAGCAGCTTGTTCATTGTTAACATGACGCTCTTTAAAACAAAGTCTTGAGAGAAAATTTATGGGCAGTGTGTTTGAATAGAAGACTGTGTGGAAGGTCTAGAAATTCAGTGTTACTGGTATTTTTGAGGTGTAGCGGGCAAATATGTGACCCTGGACCACAAAATCAGTCATAAGTCACATGGGTATATTTGTAGCAATAGCCAGCAATGGGTCAAAATTGTAGATTTTTCTTTTATGCCAAAAATCATTAGGATATAAAGTAAAGATCATGTTCCATGAAGAGATTTTGTAAATTTCCTACCTTAAATATATCAAAATGTCATTTTTAATTAGTGATATGCATTGCTAAGAAATTCATTTGGACAGCTTCAAAGGCGATTTTTCTCAATATTTAGATTTTTTTGCACCCTTGGGAGTTGTATCTCCCACATATTGTCCTATCCTAACAAACCATACATCAGTGGAAAGCCTATTTATTCAGCATGATAAATCTTAATTTAAAAAACATTTAAAAACATGACTGGTTTTGTGGTCCAGGGTCACATATGCACATTATAATGAAAACATTTAAGAGTTAACTTGGAAGCCAAGTCTGTGTTTTTCCTGCGGAATTGGGCGACTTTAACACTGTTGCTGTGGGTTGTTTTTCACATCTACGGGTTAAAGCGATCCCTAAAATGTGATATTTAGCCCCTGGAATGCGAATTTTACCAGGGGTACCAGGCCAAAAAATGTGTATATTCCCCCCTTGAACGCGATAGGATCCACTCGAAAACATGATTAGGCTAGTTTTGAGTAGCAATTGGGCAGGTTTTGTTGTAAAAACCTGGCAACCCTGCCTGAAAGGTGCTTTGAACCAAGGCATTCGTGTGAATGATGCAAGTTAGTTCCTGTCTTGTCAGGTTTCCTCATATTTCTTCATCGTATCTATAAAATAACAAAAAGGAACAAGAAAAAACAGTTTTTTACAGCAAATATGCTCCTCAAGAAAGTCTTAGTGTCCAAGTGAGAGGTAAGAGCATATTTTTAAACCTTGCTTTTTAATCTGAGATTATGTCTGTGATACTTTTATATAGTCTTATCTGAGTGATCAAGATTGAGAATTATAAATTCTCAATTTCCCCTTTATTTGGCTACCATCTGTAGTGGGGTTAAACGTACAAAAATATCTGCTTCAAGCTAGTTTTTGTAAAAGCTGACAGTCACTGATAAATGCCGACGGTGAAGGCATTCCAAGGCGCTATGAGCATATTGATTTCCTTATGGGGGGCCTATTAAACATGATTTATAGATACTTTCCTCTTTTTCTTTCCCTTAAGCTGTGTTTAGCCACACAAGAGCCCAAACGTAATGGAGAGAATGGATGAAAAATGACGGGTGATTTACTCAGAACTCTGACGAACTGACGAAACAGACGTGGCGTCTCCTCACGGCACCCTAGATCACTCATCACGTTCAAAAAATTAAAGACGTGTTATTCGTTTATTTGTGTATTAGCTTAATGAGGTATGAAACTGCTACATGGATGGCATGAGACTAATTTACATCTTTGGTTTGAAGGGTTGTTTCGATTGATTTTTTTCCTCTTATTTTATGTGCCACTCCAAAAGACTTTTTATAGGTTCAGGAAATCCAACAGATCTTCGAAAGCTTTATATCCAGATAAATGTTTCACTTGCTTTGCCGCTGGTGTTTCCAAATGGAATTGCAATAAAATGACAAATATGTTTTCGAACAGATATCTCGAATACCCACTCCTGCCATTGGACAAACAGGTAGTCCTGCCTTAAATTCAACTGAACTGATGTTAACAGGATAGTAGGATTTTCAAGATAAAATACACAATGTGTCAGGTGCGTGGTGTAGAAATGAATGGATCTGCTTTATGCGTGTAGAGAAACGGCACATGCATCATTAGTAAATTAGAAATTTACCGCTGATTAGTCTTTGAAGTCACATTAATGATGCAATTACTCTCTGAAGTCACTTTAATGAAGGCACTTAATGTAATATTGTAATATATTAATTGAGAATATTATGTCTTTTTGTGCCGTAGGAAGACCTTGATGTCACGTGCGGTCTGAAATAAAACATTTAAGCCACTTTCTCAAGAACCTGATAGAGTAAAGACTGCATATGGTGTTGAATGCAACAAATGTGGCCTTTGTGCACCCCGCAAGATTCGTTTTACTTCATGCCTTGGTGGCTGGGCGCAGAGTCTCTGAACTCTAATTATATGTGCAAACAGAGCTGAAGCCCATATTACTGTATCACAGAGGGTTTGGCTCAATTAGCTTGTGTAAATATCACACTGGCAGCCACTGAAGAGCCTCTTATCACTGTATTATGTTTAAAGGTGCTGTTCTGTTTCACCGCCTTTGATTCATTATTGCGCAAACATTAAATAATTATGTTTCAACAAGGCTTTTCTGTTTCTGTGCTAATGAATTAAAGCTCATCAGTAAATTTAATATCAACATAGGATGCATTCGCAGTGCTCGTTTATTGATTCGTGCATTTGTTGTCTTAGAATCACGGACAAATGGCTAACACAAGCAGATTTTAAAATAGTATGTGATACTATTGTGTGGATTATTCTGGTAAGTTTTCTCTGTTTACACTTTTAGTCAGATTGTCCATAATTGCAACCCATGGTTCACATATGATGGATGTTAAAGGATTAGTTCACTTCCAGAATAAAAATTTCCTGAAAATTTACTCACCTCCATGTTGTCCAAGATGTCCCTGTCTTTCTTTCTTCAGTCGAAAAGAAATTAAGGTTTTTAAGGAAAACATTCCAGGATTTTTTTCCATGTAGTGGACTTCAGTGGGAGCCAACGGCTTAAATGTCCAAATTGCAGTTTTAAAATGCAGCTTTAAAGGGCTCTACACGATTCCAGCCGAGGAGAATAAGGGTCTTACCTAGTGAAACGATTTTCTAAAAAAAAATAAAATAATAAAAATGTATATTCTTTTTAACCTCAAACCACAAGTCGCGTTGGAAAGGTCACACAGGTGAAAGTACCGACCAGAGGTCGCGTTAACCTAAAATTTTTCATCATTGAAGGAATTTTTTTTTTTTATCACTGACGGAAAAATCTGAAGGCTGTTAGTCACTGTGACAGATCACACTGAGGGTGATCTAACTGTAATTCCCACCCCTGTCCAGGTGGCGAGTGCGCTCCAGTGTAGTAGCGGAGCACTGGATTATGAATCTTTTACTATGCGTTTGATGACGCACATGTGAGTATCCAGAAGCTACAACGATCTATCACGCCACATTAAAGAGCGCCAAAACGGTATTTATTGTTTCAGTTTCCTAGTAAAATGGACAGAATTTGAAACCTGAAACTGTTTAATATCAAAAGTAACACAAAGCTTAACCTATTGCGATGTATTTGATGGAAGGAGCACTATGTACTGTTCATTCATCAACCGAAAACAAACATCATAGACCAAAGATCGCTTGGGATTTACAAATTGGTTCATAAAAATGAGAATACATGTGATACGATCTGGGAAAATCCGTCGGATGTTGCGCCTAGTTCCAAAAATAGGTAGAATGTCCTTTTTTGTCAAAATTGGGTTTTCATTAAATTATTATTCTATAACATCTTGTCTATAATCTATGAAAATATCTTGGCGAAATTCACTTGTTCAGTGCAGAAAAAATAGCAATTTCTTGCAGCAAGCAGAAATGACTGGCTTTCTCATATGTTAAGAACGCGCTGCAGAGGTGCTTTACCTTAAAGGAGAACTCCACTTCCAGAACAACAATTTACAAATAATTTACTCATCCCCTTGTCAGGATGTTCATGTATTTCTGTCTTCATTCGTAAAGAAATTATGGTTTTTGAGGAAATCATTTCAGGATTTTTCTTCATATAATGGACTTCAATTGTGCCGATTTTGAACTTCCAAAATGTAGTTTAAATGCAGATTCAAAGGGCTCTAAACGATCCCAGCCGAGGAAGAAGGGTCTTGTGTAGCGTAACGATCAGTCATTTTTTTTGTATACTTTTTAAGCACAAAAGCTCGCGTAGCACAGGCTCTCGGATGTGTGTCCACGGGTCGTTCTTGAACGAATATTTAATGTGACTCGCGAAGAACGAGTCGTCTCGAGGAGTGATTCGTTCAGTCGCGTATGCGCAACATCCTATTAGGTACTGTACTGGAATTAGTTCAATTGTTTCGAGTCTTCGGGGTTTTCGAGTCGTTCGTTCATCTTATGGGGCTGTCACGTGATGCTGATTTTGCTAAAATGAACGAAATGACTCGAAAAAAGATTAGTTCATTTTGCTGAACGAGACTCAAAGGTCTGAGTCGGTAAAATGATCCGAACTTCCCATCACTACTGCGAATCACGTCTAAGTTCATCGTCTGTGTATTGCAGCTAAAAAAGGTAGAGTATGGCGAAAAACATCTTATTTTCTCTTACAACTTCGGAATCGTCTGACACATTGTACCTTTTTGTTTGTGAACAGCGTTTGACTTGCACTTTCTTAGTCTTTGCAAGTTCGCTTTGTAAACACTGGGTCTGTGGTTCCGCCTACATTCTGCGTTACCTTTTGACATGATTCAATAGTACGTAGCGTCGTGAACGCACATGCCAGAACCTGTGCTACACAACCTTTTGTGCTTAAAAAGTATACACATTTTTATTTTCTGAAAAAAAAAAAATGACAGATCGGTTCGCTAGATAAGACCCTTCTTCCTTGGCTGGGATCGTTTAGAGCCCTTTGAAGCTGCATTTAAACTACATTTTGGAAGTTCAAAATCGGGTGCACAATTGTTACACAGTCTCATCTGTTCACCTGTTCTCTTCAAAATACATGTATAAGCCTATATTGTTCTGTAGGTTTGTAATTAAAAAATGAAAATGTGAACAAAAATAAAAGCAATTAAATGTGTTATTATCATTAAAATATGAAAATTAAAATTATGGGTAGTAATAGATTATGAAGGAATTTTTACAACCCTATCTGTCAAAATGATGAACCCAGTGTTTACAAAGCAAAAGTGTAAAGAAAGTCAAATATATGGAGAAAAATCCTGGAATGGTTTCCTTAAAAACCTTAATTTCTTTTCGACTAAAGAAAGAAAGACACAAACATCTCGAATGACATGGGGTGAGTAAATTAGCAGGAAATTTTTATTCTGAAAGTGAACTAATCCTTTAAATTTATGGTGAATGACAACCAGTTTAGTGGCTAATAGAGTGTTTTGTTTGTGTTCAAGTCATTATAACAAAAGAAAGCTGTTTTTGGCCCAATGAGTCATTATAAAACAACACCGATATGCTCTAATAATGATAAGCCGCACTCCATGTTAGTTTTTTAACATATTGTCTGTTTCCCTCAACAGGTTGCGTATGTTAATGCTCAACAGGCCTGTCTAAATGGGACAAACAGACCAGATGCATCTCTCATCAATTCACTCTGCTTGTCCCTGTGCGGTCTGTCCACTAGTTTGTGATTCATGGCACATGAGCCTACTAATGACCAACATCAGCGTTCAAGCCAAGCTGGAAGATTAACCAGCTCACAACTTATTATTGACATTGATAAAACGGGGACACAGACAAATACACAGACTATTTAGGAAGAGTAGACAGCCAGTCCGTTGGAAGAAGGTCATGTTTATTTATGGCACAGCTGCATAGAGCAATAATATCAACTAAGTCAACATACATACTTAGTATTAGAAATCAAAACTGGATGTTTTAAGGCTTTTTGTCTGTGTGGCTTTAAATTTCGGCATGTCTCACCCCAAAATGCATCTTTTTCCATTCAAAATTAGCTGTTTTTTTGAAGTATGTATATACTAGATGTTTTTTAGTTTATTATTTATTCATTATTTTATAACAAAATATATTTATTAAAATAATATTAAAATCATTTTTAAAAAATATTTTAATTTATATAATATATAATTTAATTTGAATTATTTTTAGTATAATTATATACATCCTTAGTCAACTTTTTATGGGCTTTTTTAAACGAATGCATCAATTGTTACCATTTTTTAAACGTCTTGCTGTAATGGGAATCACATATTCAAGATCTAAACTCTAGAAAGAAACTGTTCATGCGTTCAAAAGAATGAAATAGCAGTTTATTCATTTGAGAGGGGTAATTAATCATGTACACCAGGAAGAAACCCTTGTAATAAATTACCTGTAAGGTTCATAGAGGGTCCTGAACCTGATCCTACACATTCCGATCGGCAGTATCCTGACATCATTTTACTAACGTATTTGAATGCATTTCAATCAACTCATCAACCAGCATCAAATTAGCCACTCAATATTTCAAACCTGATGAATAAGCACTTGTGTTCACTGATCTAAGAGGCAATTACCTGGAGCCGAGTTCTTACCTCAAAGGGTTTCAAGCACAAGAAAGAAAACGAACGGCACTCCTTTACAAACAGATCTGGAGTTCTCACTTGGCACGGCGAGCATACAGGGTGACACTGAGAAAACAAAAAGATGGAGGGGAGCAGGAGGAGGAAAAGTGGTACATAAAGTCGATCAATAAAGAGAGATCAATGCTTTTGTGAGGACTCAAGCAGACCCTTGGGAGTTTTGGCTACGGAGAACATGGCAGAGTATTGTGTCTGTAATCCCCTTCTCTCTTTCTGTGTTTTCAGAGAGGGCTTCATTTGGAGAGCGGCTTCACGCTGGCCCCACGCTTCTGGCCCACTTTTAAAGAAACTAGTTCCTTTGCCTTTGCCTCAGGCATGAATGAATCATAAATTTGAGAGAGCTGGATACTAGAGAAGGTAGAGTCCTGTTAAGGCCGTGCTGACTAATATGATGTGACTGGTTACAGAAAATACATATCTTGCAGCAAATCTGATGAGAAAGCCCCAGAGGAATGAAGGAAATATAGTTTTCCAATATACTGGGGTAAGCTGCAATTTATTTGTTTTGCTTGTTTATCGATCACCCTGATAAATATGAACCTACAGCTATCTACAGTGGCTCGCGAAAGTATTCATACCTCTTCATTTTTTTTACGTTTCGTTATGTTGTTTGTTATGTTGTTACGGCCTTATGTTAAACTGCTTTTAGTGTGGATATTAGCAGTTACACATTTGAAACAAAAGAAAATGATTACAAATATACCTGCAAAACTTCCAATGCACTCTTTACCATAGTTTTACTATAAAAATATTATTATTGTGGCAAAATTGCACTAAATGCATTCTAAGCAATCTATTCAGGCTGTTGTTTTTTACTAGAAATACAGTGCTTTGCGAAAATATTCATACCCCTTCACTCCATTTTTTGTTACATTTTGTTATGTTGCAGCCTTATGTTATACTGCTTAAATTTTTTTCTACATCAATCTACGCTCCATACACCATAATGACAAAGCACAAAACAGGTTTATAACAACTTTGCAAATTTATTACAAATAAAAAAATGCAATTATTCCATTGCATAAGTATTCATACCCTTTTCTGGGACACTTGCAATTTACCTCAGGAGCACTCATATTGCTTGTAGATGTTACTACACTTGGAGTGGAGTTAACCTGTGGCTAATTCATTTGAATGAGTATGATTTGGAAAGGCACACACCTTTCAATAAGAAAATGCATATCAGACCAAGGTTCACAGAAGCATGTAGCTTCCATTATCCATAGTGGAAGAAGTTTGGAACAACTAGGAATCTTCCTAGAGCTGGCCTCCTGGCCAAACTTAGCAATTGATGGAGAAGGGTCTTGGTTAGACCAGTGACCAAGAAGTTGATGGTCACTCTAGTTGAGCTCAGTGATCATACATGCAGATGGGAGAAACCTACAGAAGGACAAACATCACTGCAACACTCTAACAATCCGGTCTTTATGGCTATGTGGCCAAACTCAGTCGTCCTCAGTGAAGACACATGAAAACCCACTTGGAATTTGCAACAAAGCACTTAAAGAACTCTCAGATTGTGAGAAACAAGATTCTCTGGTCTGTTGATCCTCAATTCCAAGCATCATGTTTGGAGGAAAGCAGGCACTGTTCATCACCTGCAGAGTACCATCCCAAAAATAAAGTGTGCTGGTAGCAGCCTTGTGCTGTAGGGCTGTTTTGTTACTAGGGACTGAGGGACTCCTCAGAGTAAAAAGAAAACTCAACACAGCAAAATATAGAGATAGGCTTAATGAAAACCCAGTCCAGAGCATTCAGAACCTCCGACTGGGCAGAAGGTTCACCTTCCAACTGGTCAATGCCCCTAAGCACACAGCAAGTGGCTTATAGACAACTCTGTGAATGTCCTTGAGTGGCCCAGCCACAGCCTTGGCTTGAACCCAATCAAACATTTTTGGAGAAACCTGAAAATGTCTGCCAGGCCCCATCCAAGCTGACAGAGCTTGAGGGGAGAAGAAGTGAGGAGAATAATAGCAGATATTTGCCAAATGCAGATGTGCAAAGCTTTGCACATCAAAACAAAAAAAAGACTTGAGGCTGTAAAGGTGCTTTAACCAAGTACTCCATTAAGTGTATGAATACTTACGCAATGTAATTATTTCAGTTAATTTTAATGAATTTGCAAAGTTGTCACAAATCTGTTTTTTTGCTTTGTCATTATGGTGTATGGAGTGTAGACTGATGTGGAAAAAAAGTTATTTAAAGCAGTTTAACATAAGGCTGCAACACAAAACGTGAAAAAAAATGAAGGGGTATGAATACTTCGCAAGGCACTCTATCTATCTATCTATCTATCTATCTATCTATCTATCCCTTGCACTCTGTCTTTCTCTGTTTAACTATACAGTAGATGAACATAAGCATTGATTTTGGCAGTTTGAAAAAAAAATTACTGTGCTATTGTAGTGTCTATCCACTAAAATGCTACAGTTGATACAGTTAATGTTATTAATGTAAAATCAAAATTAATTAGTACTGGATCACGTTCCAGCAGAATTGTTAACATTTTTTTCTGCCGTGTTAAAATGACTTGATTTCCACGCTTTACGTACTAGCAGCAGTAACTTTTATTTTAGGGAAAGTATGATTTCCATCAAGAGAAGGTTTGATTTCCGAAAAAGTGGTGTTTTTACACACATTATCTCCTGCACGTCTCGACAGGCTTGAGCTCAATGAGTAACTTTCCCGAAATGTTTCAGTAAAAATATGAAATTATGTCTCAGTAATGTTATGATCAGGGTGAGCGGCAAACATTATAAATGTTGTGCGTTCCTCTCATTAATGTTTTATCGGAGAACATGCAGCGGAGTGTGTCAAAGCGAATCCCGCATGACACGCGTGCACACAGATTCAATTAGATTTTCAATTTTGTGCAGATATTTATTAAATGGCACTGATTTTTCAGCGCATTTGATTTTCCACCTGTGGCTAATGCATAATGTATGTGCTGTCAACCTTTGACGTTTAAATTCTGGTACTCTCACGAGCCTTAAATACATGCAAACACCTGTTAATTATTTTTCATCCATTGCATTTAAATGACTCCTAACGGTTTGATTACTGCCAGTTGAAGTCATGCAGATCTGATGAAGAAAAGCAGATGCTTGCTCAGTGATATATGATGGGCCTACAGTATGGTAAGGTCACATTTTCTGGTTTTTATTTAGTCCCTGAGAAATTTTTAAATAGTTAAACAGTGGTATTTTCAGCATCTCTATAGTAATCACTGGTACTCATCAAACATTTGTATTTCTATTGAAAATAATAGCCTGAATAGATTTCTTAGAATGCATTTTGTGCAATTTTAATGTTTTTTTTTAAATAGTAAAACCATGGAAAAGAGTTTCATGGAAAGTTTTGCAGGCATATTTGTAATCATTTTCTTTTGTTTCAAATGTGTAACTGCTGATAGCCACACTGTCAATAAAACAAATGAATAGTCTAGATTCCACTCGGTTGTTACCAGCTATAAAATCCCAGCTATGCTCCACAAATTTTAATGTACTGCATTAATTCAAACCCACCATGTCCTTGATCCAAATGCCTGTGGCTGGCTGTTGGCGCTGTAGTACAATAGGTGAGTGTAGGTTGTGAGTGAGGATTGAGTGGACAAAAGGCCCAATATTTCTCTGCGCAAATGACCCACTTGGGCTTTAGGCCATTAGCTGGGTGAGGATCTCAACAAATTATGCCATCTGCACTGTGTGTGTCCCCTGCATGAGGAATGGGGGGAAAAAAAACAATGGATGGATTACTTTGGCCCGCATGGTTGCATCAGGATGTGCCTGGTGGTGAAAGCCCCTGGACGCGTAAAGAGCCATGATGTGTCATATACAAAGGTTTGGACTGGTAGCCATCGTAACAAGGCGGCACGGCGCTATTAAAGCACGCTATTCTAGAGACAGCGGTTAACATGACCTGTTCTGTCTTCCAGCAGTACATTCATCAGAAACAGTTCCATCTACAAGTGCTTTTATCAGAGAAAGAGCGAGACAGACGGATGGATGGAGGGATGGCGACATTAGTTTCCTGTTCATGCTGCGTTTGTTGTGTGAAAAGTGCCTTCTTTTATTGAAAAAGAATTGCACTCCGTTTTTATTGTTTGCATATCACATTAAAGCTGCGTTTCATTCTGCGGGAGAATCGTTGCGGAAGCGCCAGCCATTACTGTGATTGATTTTTCGGTCGGCAGGCGCGTGGCTGTGCTAGATCCATCACCCGTTCTCCCTGCTCTTTGCTCACACTCTCGCAGAGAGTGAAAAACAATCACCCTCGTTTCTCCCCAGCAGCGAGGCAGCGCCGCCTCATTCTGTTTTGGGTGTCTATTAGCTTCCCAGCCTTCAATAGATTATAATAATGGTTATTGTCCCTTGTGTCACATTATAGATATGAGTTGATGCTGCATCCCCGTGAAAGAACATTTCAGCTCATAGTGTGAGACTAGTTACCCATCCCTGAATCGCACTGGGAGGATTCGAAGCTAACGGATTTCGCCACTTATTTCAATTATGGGGGGCCAACTCTTATACGCACTGTCTTGAGTTATTTTCTGCCACCGAGCGCAGCAAAAACAGCGCAGTAGTTAAAGATGTGCGCAGATCCACCTCTGCTGTGTAAACAGTGTTTATTGAGTATTGTCGATGGGAATCGGTTGGGTGGTTTAAGTAGTATGGTTTGCATTACATGCCTAGATTATATTCAGACTCATGCAGAAGCACTGTTACATTTCTTGCATCCCTTTTGTACAGGTCATTTTGACTCGGATAATGCAGCATAAATAATGCAGTGATTGTTTTTTGTTCACTCCTTGCAGAAATAGCTGACTTTGGTTCATTTGGAATGACAGAACAGTGAGATGAAAGGTATGTTTTAAAGATCTATTTGAGTTTTAAACTTAATAGGTGGTATTACTGGGTGGAACTTTTTATTAGGTAACCTTAACTATTATGTACTGACATAAAAAAATAAGTACAATGTACAGTGTTACAGTATAATGATTGTAACAGTGTAATGATACATTTACAGTTGAAGTCAAAAGTTTACATACACCTTGCATAATCTGCATAATGTTAATTATTTTACCAAAATAAGAGGGATCATACTTAATGCATGTTATTTTTTATTTAGTACTGACCTAAATAAGATATTTCACATAAAAAGATGTTCACATATATTCCTCAAGACAAAATTATAGTAATTTATAAAAATTACCCGGTTCAAAAGTTTACATACACTTGATTCTTAATACTCTGTTGTTACCTGAATGATCTACAGTTTTTGTGTATTTACTGTATGATTTTGAGATCCATCTTTTCACACTGAGGACAACTGAGGGACTCATATGCAACTATTACAGAAGGTTCAAACACTCACTGATGCTTCAGATAGAAAAAAATATGCATTAAGAGTAGGGGTGAAAACTTTTGAAATTTGAAGATCAGGGTAAAATTAACTTATTTTGTCATATGGGAAACACGTAAGTGTCTTCTGTAGCCTCTGAAGGGCAGTACTAAGTGAAAAAAAAAATTAGCTAAAGTAAGAAATATGTACACATCTTCAGTCTGTTCAACATTTTACACCCCTGGCTCCTAATGCATTATGTTTCCTTCTGAAGCATTGGTGAGCATTTGAACCTTCTGTAATAGTTGCATATGAGTCCCATTGTTGTCCTCAATGTGAAAAGATGGATTTCAAAATCAGACAGTCATTGTTGGAAAGGGTTCACATACACAAAAATACTGAAAAAAAACAAAAACTTTGGGAGAAATATCTTATTCAGGTCAGTATTAAATAAAAAATAACATGCGTTTTGTATGATCCCTCTTATTTTGGCTTTAGCTGTTTGTACTGAGTAATATTACTTAACTACATGTACTTACAGTACTATATGGTTAGGGTTAGGATTATGGTTTGGCTTAGGGTGCATAAGTAATTGTTATAATAGTAAGTACATGTAACATGTAACAAGGACTCCTTAAAATAAAGTGTTACCAATGTACTGATTGTATTCATATTGTATTGCAAAACACTTTTGCTGCTATTGAGATGGGATACAGGTAAGCTAAGGGACAGGTTTGGTGGTATGGGTAGGGTTAAGGGTGGGTTAAGGTGTAAGGATAGGTCAACAGTGTAATTATAATGTAATTACAGAAATTAATTACAGATGTAATTACGTGCAGGTATTTTTAAAAATATAAGTACAATGTAAAACATGTATGTACACAATAAGTACTTTGTATCAAATGATTCATTTAAATGTAAGTACATAGTAGTTAAGCTGATCTAATATAAAGACTTCAAAATGATGTTTGGTAATTGTTTTGTTGTTTAAGCATTTATTTATTATGGAACACTGTGCATTTACAACAAATTCGCATCCCTGTAATTCATCGGAATTTTTTAAAAATTCACTATTAAAGGCAGTGCAACAAAAAATACAGTGATTTATAAGTATATATTTTCACATTGCATTAACAAGAATAATATATATTTTTTAATTATTTATTTAATTGTATTTGAGTACTGAGAATTTTTTTGTTTTATTGGTTTGTTTTTGCACGGCAGTGAGAATGGTGAGAAATTTGCAAAATTGTAAATAATGTCACTATAATAATAATAATAATTTCAAGAATTTTTTCCCTCCAAAATAAATTTTCTGTTTGTAATCATACAGCATGCAAATGTTTAAGCCTGATTCATTGAACAGGTTTAGCAGTAGAATATGAAAACGGAGAACACAGAATCACTTCTTGGTTTTAGGCAGCCTGTTTACCAGCATTCTGCTTAGTTCAGAGACATATCCATATTTTATTCTCAGTAAGTGTTGCCTGAAATATCATTTGAAAAATGCATATTTCTAATCCTTTGATTGCACTAAGCAAGCACTTTGCTCAGGAATTATGCTACATTAATTCACTTAAGTGCCTTGGGCAAAATATTATATGATGAAGACATTCATCTAGGCTTCGTACTTTTTTTTCAAATGCGTTCGAAGATGTGACAGAGGAAGGTGGAGTAATTAACTGAGAGGAACATTAATTGTGTTATTCTTATGACTGCTGTATGTAAATCATTTTAATGAGTAGAGCGAAAAAGATTGCAATATAGGAAAAGGATGGACACTAATTCATTTCTGTATCAACTGTGTCATTGACATTATCATTTTTAGTACTAGAGAGCTTAAACAATAAGCTTCTTGCAGATATTTTTCACTGATTTTAACAGAGCGATGGGAAGTGTAAAAAATCATTGTAACATCCTCAAGTGGCTTATTGTATTTTTTAAATGGCAACATCAATATGATAGCAGACACTTGTGTTCAATAAATAATTACATTTGTTAATGATCATAAACAGTTCTCCTGCTAAGTAATATAGTTCATTAGCTCAACTGCTGGCTGTTTATGGTTGCCAAGCAACATAATGATCGTAGATGAGTGTGAGTGCACATTAATATAAAATTCAATTGATGTGCAGTCACAGGTGTGTTATATCGATGATCATCCAATCATACTGTATACATTTGTTTAATAAAGCAAAATGTACAATCAGATGTACATTTGCTCTCATGATAAGGTTGTGGCATCATGAGAGTAATTTCGTTTTTGCATCCTTCTCATAAAGATTTGAGATGCGCTACTATTTTTATATGTTTAGTGGCACTTGAATATTAGTACTGGAAAACACAAACTGAATTCCATCCTACAGCTGCAAAAGGATGGGTCTTTATGCCAGACGTTCAGAGGCCAGAGCATTTGGCAGCTTAGTCGGTTTCTGTTACTGAAACGTTATTGAACATGATTAACTGTTAGATCTGAAAATGTACAGTTTTGGAAAGCTCTCATGCTCACAAGTCTGGCTTCATTCACATAACATAAAAGCCAATAGCTATGTTTTTTTTAACACATCAGTCAAGGCCACATGCATTTTTTCCTTGACACATAGTTTTTGTTACAGTAAAGATGTACTCACAATTCAGCCGTATAGACACTGTCGAACAATGGACCCTCAAGCCATTATGAGCCAATTATATTAAGGTTAAAAGCAAATCTAGAGTGATTTTACTCTGGAAACAGGTAATATACTGTATTTAATGCTATGCAGATTCAACATAAATGTGTTTACTGATTGTTTATTGATTTGTCAGTATAGTGGACCAAATGCACATACATTTTTTAAAATTCTTCATTCTAGAATTGACCCTTCACAAAGACCCGCCACCGTTCGTTACTGTTGCTATATCTGACAAGCCGTATCGTTCTCATGCAGTGAAAAATACATCATGTAGCGAAGAGGAAACTGACAATGCGCCGACAAACAAGGTAAGAAACCTAAAGTCTCAGCTTTCAATTGTTGTCATTTTTTAGGAAATTCAAACAAAAAATACTGTTTTGTGACTCTTTAATGTGTCATGACAGATCGCTGTAGCACCTCAGTCCAAGCGGAACATGAACCGATCACGTCTTTCTTATTACTAGTTATAGTATGAAATAAACATGAATGAACATTAGATATCTTGTTTCAACCACAGATAGACGTCAGTAAACACCATTTTTCAAGTTCAAGTCTATTTTGTCTGGTTCATTTGTTGAACAAAAATGGCAGATTCGGCGTTATGATTGGTCAGATCGCCTGTCCATCAAACTCTCTGTGAACGGTCAGTTGTTGTGATGTAACGATATCAAAATCTCACGATGCGATAATATAGATAATGTAATATAAATTTAGAATAGGAAAATATTTGGCCGAGATACGACTATTAAAAAATCAGGAATTTAAAGGTGCATAAAATAAAAAACATTAAGGAAATCACCTTTAAAGTTGTCAAAATTAAGTTCTTAGCAATTTAGGTACTAATAAAAAATTAAGTTTTGATATATTTTATGGTAGGAAATTAAAAAAAAAAACATTAAAAAAAATCTATTATTTTGACCAATACAATATATTTTTTTGGCTATTGTTACAAGTATACCCATGCTACTTAAGACTGGTTTTGTGCTCCAGGGTCACATTTATTGTGATATTTAAAAAAAAAAAAAAAAGACAAAAGAAGAATTGGGAAAAAAAAGAACATTTTGTATGAAAATTTTGTAAAAAGTCAGTGAATTGACTTGTACCTTTTAGGAAGCCAAACAAATTTGAACATAATAATATTAACAACAATGACAGTAGTACCTATATATTGTAAAACAGCTGCACAGTAAAATAAATTAAAATTAATATTTAATAGGTATATTATTTTTGCTTTACACTACAGTAGGTAAATTGCAATGCTTCTACACTTAAAAGAGATATTTTGAATCTGAACTGAATTTAAACCGCTCACTGTCAGCAAGCTTTTATTTGGACGGAAACGACAGTAGAGCTTTAATTTTTAAGGAAAACTCTAGCTTTAGTGAAAACAGGCTTACAAAAACGCATTTCACTACAAAATACAGTGATGATCTACCGCGAAAACAAAGCTTAGCTGGTGTCCGTTGCATTCCCAAACAAGAAAACACGCGGAAAACACTGGTTCATGTGCTGATTGGAAGTGCGCGCTTCGCTTTGCCTTCGCAGCGAAAACACTTGATACAGAGATTAAGCCATATTGTGCTACCGGTTTTAGTTCATTAAACAGATAATGGACCCTTTTCACAAGCCTGTGATGCCGCGTTTCGGTCATAATCATCATAAATCCTTTAAAGTTTTTTATATTTTGATTTTTAAAAATATGTATGTACATTTCTAACACTATGCTTTGTATTATATCACATTTTCATCAAGTTACAAAAAAACTAGTTAACACTATGCAAGGGTGTTTCTAATGCCGCGTCAATGGGGAGGGACGGTAAATTTGACATCGTTCTCTGTTCTGACTGCTGATATCGGTCTCTCTCAATTTTTCCTTTGATTGAAATTTGTGAAAGCACTTTCGTGAAGTTTTTCTTTTGCTCTTTGAGCAAATGGGAATGCAAAAAATATATGTGTGGTACTCTCCCATTCACTGCTCTCAGATTTTACCCAACTATGACGACTTCTGCTTTGAGAAACCCGGAAATGTGAGAAAGGTCCATTGCCCAAAACATAACTTTATAGACATTTTATGTTAGATTAAGAAGTTTAATTATATTTTAAAAACTACACTTCTTGCCCAGTTTTGCTATCGGGATATCACGATATTGATAATATTGTTACATCTTTAGTCAGTTGATTAGAATTTGCATGCTGTACTTATATTTCCGCATATAAAAGGATTAATAAGTTGAAATGTATTTGAGATAAGGATAAATTGACTAAATAACCCAACCTTCTGTCTCCATTAGATGCTGTTTCACCTTGAGAAGAAACGTTGTTGCATGATGTATCCACTTGTCAGTAGTTCACAGGGGCCCACAAGATTTGCGGTAATCCACTGCGTTTTCATTGTGAGCACAGTAGTCAACTGTTATTTAGATAGGGGCCAAGTTTCATTTGAGACATTTTATGAGCCTCACAAGGCATTTTTCACATAAGCATCCAGAGTATTTTACAAAAATCCCCTCCCTCTCTTTCAATCTGTTTTTTTTTTTTTTTAAAGAAACGAGGAGCGCAGTTACAAAGCTCCCTGCTGAGGAGGTGGACTCAGCCTCCAGGCTGATCATATGGCCGGCGGCCTGATTCGTGCAGCTCTTGACAGATATAAGCAGCCCAAATTTCCCCCTGTTTTGCAGTCTGCCGCTCCATGTGTTGCTTATATTTATAGCCCTGGCTGTGGCGTCCGTGCACATAATAGTTTTAGCATTGCTGCCACATTTCCAACACTTCGAAATGGTAGCAAAGGATTTGGGGTTTAAATATTGCTTTGGTTTTGAGGGACAGAGCTCAAATGAGGCTCGTTTTCAGTGTGGATAGAAAGGGAGATTAGGGTAGGGGAGTTCTGACCTTTTAGAAGACATTTTTTGGTAATGGTGATGATTTGTATGCTTTGATGCTGCTGATGTCATGGAGGGATTTTGTTATGACATTTTGTTTAGTCTTACTTGAGCTATTCATTTGAAATTGCAGTTACAAAAATGCAGTTATAAAAAATAACTTGTACCGTTTAAAGGAGTAATCGAAAAAATATTCTCATTAGCTCATCCTCATGTTGTATTATTTTTTTATTTTGTGTAACAGATGTTAGACAAAATATTCAAGCTGGTCTTTTCCTTACACTTCAATAGATTTGTACAGTCAGTTTCTAAAAACCATCGTGAAATAGAAAACCAGTTAATATGACCTGTGCACCAGGCCTTCTTATAAGTGTGCTAAAGCTATACAACAGCTCTCAAACTATACAGTATTTTCTGTTGCCTCTATACTCAGTACTTGCTGCACTGCAGTTGGTCACTTGATATCACTGATGTCAAACCTGCAGATTAAATTTTAGATCTTGCAATGAAGACAAATTTGATCAGAAATGTTATCAGAGAATAACCAATTTCAGCTGTTGTATTTCTCCAGGAGACTAGGAATGGAGCACACAAGTTTTATGCAAAACAGCAGTGTATTCTGCCTAACAAAGATGAGCAAGACTACAAACAGCAAAAAAGTAGGCTAAAAGAAGGTCAGTCTTACATCAGAGTTTGTATGACCTCTGGATTAAAAAAAAGGTTGATAAAACTAAATACATTTACTTGGGGAAAAAAAAATCCAAAATATTAAGTGTTTTTTTCAGAGAAATCTAGCTGACAGTGGAGTAAGAAAAGTAAAGAAAATAACTTAATTTGGATGGAACACTATTTTGTTTTGGGTTTTATCACCAAAACATCATTCAGTTTTGCAGATTTTTTTTAATCTCACAATTAGGATTATTTTTCTCGCAACTGCGAATTTACGTTCTTGCAAATCTGACTTTTTTTTCTCAGAATTACATGATATAAACTCGCAATTGCGAGAAATAAAGTCGGCATTGCCAGATTTTTTTTTTCTGCAAATGCAAGTTTGTATTTCACAATTCTGACTTTTTCTCCTCAGAACTGTAAGATATATACGTTATGAAGTCCAGTTCTGATGGGGGAAAATAGCCAATATCCAACAATACATTGTATCGGTCATAATTATAAATTTTTTTTTCTATGCCAAAAATCATTCGGACATTAAGTAAAGATTATGTTCCATGAAAATGTTTTGTAAATTTCCTTCTGTAAATATATCAAAACTTAATTTTTGATTAGTAATATGCATTGCTTAGAAGCTTTGCTTCATTTGGACAACAGGCAATTTTCTCAATATTTTGATTTTTTTGCAGCCTTAGATTCCAGATTTTCATTTAGTAGTTTACCAGCCAAATATTGTCATATCATAACAAACCATACATCAAAGGAACACTTATTTATTCAGCTTTCAGACTATGTATATATCTCAATTTCCAAAAATGGACTCTTATGACTGGTTTTGTGGTCCAGGGTCACATATGTTCTCAGAATTGAGAGTTTATATCTTACAATTCCAACTTAATAACATGCAGTTGATATAAACTAACAATTCTTACGTTTTTTCTTACAAAAGCAAGTTCTTATTGCGCAATTCTGACTTTTTTCATCTCAATTTCAGCTTTACTTCTCAGAATTGTGAGTTTAAATCTCATATTTTTCTAGCAACTGCGAGCTTATATCACGCAATTCTGAAGAAAAAGTCAGAAGTGTGAGTATATTTCTCGCAATTCTAGGTATTGGTGAGTTTGTATCATGCAATTCTGAGAAAACAGTCAAAACTGTGAGAGAAAATGTTGCAGTTACCTTTTTAAGTAGCACAGGTACATTTGTAGCAGTAGCCAATACATTGTATGGGTTAAAATTATTGATTTTTCTTTTATGCCAAAAACCATTAGGACATTAAGTAAAGATAATGTTCCATGAAGATGTTTTGAAATTTTCCTATCCCAAATATATCAAAACGTAATTTTTGATTAGTAATATGTATTGCTAAGAACTTAATTTGGACAACTGTAGGCGATTTTCTCAATATTTAGATTTTTTTGCACCCTCAGATTCCGGATATTCGTATCTCGACCAAATATTGTCTTATTTTAACAAACCATCTAATATGGAAAGCTTATTTATAAATCTCAGTTTCAAAAAATGTACCTTTTGCGAGTTTATATCTTACATTCTTGACTTAATAACATGCAGTTAATATAAACTCGCAATTCTTACTTTTTTACTAAGTTTTTATCTCGAAATTCTGACCTTTTTCTCGCAATTCCAACATTATTTCTCAGAATTGTGAGTTTATCTCAGAATAATGACTTGCTTTTTCAGAATTGCAGTATTTTCAGAAATTTATTTTTTTCAGAAGAGTATTTTTTTCACAACTGTGAGCTCACATCACGCAATTCTAAGACAAAGTCAGAACTGAGAGTTTATTTCTCGCAGTTTGTATCATGCAATTCTGAGAAAATTGTCAAAACTGAGAAAATGTCGCAATTAACTTTTAAATTTTTTGTTCAGTGGTGGAAACAGGCTTCTATACAGTAGATGTCTTATGACCTTTTGCAAAAGCAAGATACATTTACTTTTAAGATGTTTTTCAAGTATGTTTAGATATATACATACTGCAAACAATACAAGAATACTGAGCAAGATCTTTTTTTTTCAGTGTAAAATGTTTTTTATTAGATCAGTTTGCAAACGATCTTACAACTATTATATTGTTCTTCCAGGTAATGGATATCGAACTGCTCTCCATCTCTATCCATCTACAGATACCCCAACGGTGGATCTGGCACAGCGCAGGACTTATCAGCCGTCTGTAGAGTGTAGCCCTGGGTTACACATGAAACAATGGCATTCTTTCAGTTAACACCAGAGACACTAGGACCCAGCAAATCTCTTCCCTCCTCATCAGGCTCCCTTAGTTCCAGAGCTCAGTGAGCGGTCTCAGAACAGAGTGCAAAGAGAGAGAGAGAAAGAGGGAGGGAGAGAAAAAAGCCAAGTGAATGTTAGAGCCCACTGTGGTCACTGCTGAAATACTGAATCTGAGAGAAATGGAGGGATTAACCAGTCGGATTTAAAAATCTGGAGCTCATGCGGAGGCAGCCAATCAGGGGACGATCTGGATTAAAAGGTTTGTGTGTGATTGATCATTCTTGCTGTAATCTATCAGGGCTTTCTGTTTTGTCAGGAGTCAGCCGGCGTGCGAGAGCGTTCGCGGGCTATATAGACACCGCTGGGAGCTCAGGGGCTGGTGAGTCTAGTTACGTATGGGACATGTGCTACTTACGCCAGATGAAATATTGTGACAGCAGAGACAGGAAAGAGGGCACGCTCCTGTCACTGAGGAATGGAAGTCACTGCAGCTGTAAACAGTGCTGGAAGAGGTCTAGACCGTCCCTCGCTGAGCGTGCCTCGGGGGTCGTTCCCTCGGTTTATGTTTTTCTTGGTGCCGACGAAGTAACATCTTGCCCTCAGGGGGTAGGGCACTCTGTTCTGGTCGGTATTGTTTGTGTTTGATGTTCTCGAGTTCAGCACCCAGGGTTCTGCGTGAGGAACTTTGCTCCGAGACTTGTCAACAAATGCAGCGTTAAATAAAGCAGCCACTGAGTGAAGTTCGAATGTGCTCGCTGGGTGGAAAACAAGTCAGCGCGGGGAAGAAGTGAGCCACATCGCTCCAAACGGTTTCACTTGCTTAAACCAAGGAGACAGAGAGACTACTGGAAAACTATGCAGTGAGCACTTGTGTGTGTGTTTGTGTATGTAGCGTGTTCTTCCTGTAAACACTCAGAAAGTCTGTTCCTACTCCTCTCTGCAAAGATGTTGTTTTGTTTTGTTTTTTACTATTGGCTCATTTCTAGTTTCCGATTTATGCTGGGAAGACTAAGCTTTCTCATTGTAATATGATAGGTTGAAGTTGCAGCTCTTCAGTTCAGCTGTCTTTTTTGTGCACAACAGCTGAAAGTCCTGTCCTAGATGCATGCTCCGTATCAGCTTTTTGCTTTGCAACTGTAATCCCCCTTTCTCTCTGTTCATTTGCATTCATGAGCATTAAGTTCTGCTCATCCACAGCGAACAGTACACAGCATATCCCGTGGATTTATTGTCATTAGAGCTGGACTGTTGTAACTCTGGTCGTTCTGCTGAGCTCTGAGCTTTCTGTGGTTGTCTGTCTGCAAGTCTCTTTACCACAGTGCTATGGCAAGTTCTTTCTGGGAATCTGAGATGCTGAGTTTGTGTTTTCCACAACAGTTTCCATTTTCGTCCTCAAAAATACTGAAATACCTTGATGGCAATGTCCCTTTTGGAAAAAGCTTGTGGAGCAGAGGAAAAAATGAGCTCTAGGATTTACAACCTACTTTAGTCTAGTCGCTAGATGTTTCTATAAATACGCAGAGCACAATGAAGACAGTTTCAGGCTGTTTTATGCAAACTGGCGTGTCGTGCCGCGCTCTAAGTTTTCCCTGACCCTCTGTTTCCATGGCCCCCTCATGTGGCCGCTCTTCGCTGCCTATAGCACGAGCTATCTCCGCCTATGAAAACACGGCGTGTGATTGGCTGATCCTGCAGATGCACAGGAAGTTCAGGGTTTCTAATAACCACCCAGAGACACAGTTACCATAGAGACAAAGATAAGCCCCCTTACTAAAAAAAAGGAAAAAAGCCTGCATGTCATCACAGCAGCCTGCAGAAAGCGTCTGCTCGCTCACTCGCTCTCTCTCTTCTGCCAGTTCTCCTATTAGCAGCTGCTCAAACAGTACAGCCCCTGCCTTACGAAGGTTGCCTCAGGTTTTCTTCTCTCACCGCTCTTCAAATGCACTCTGCACTTAACGTGAGTTCTGCTTTGCTTTTTACAAACTTTCCTCAAATCCTTTATACGTCGTTACGGCGCTCGTGCACTCACTCGTGTAAACTTCTGGTGAGCGCGCGAGATCTGGAGGCTTTTAACAAATCTAAAGCGTTGACCCGTGCCTAGAGGGCATGTTTGTGCTTTTGTGTGCAACCCTTTCCTGTGGTTTGCACAGACCATAACGTTGTCCATCTGTCTGGCCAGAGCTATTTGTGGGATCTGATGTAATGGCAGGCTGTGTGTAATGTTGATACCACCGGCTGCACGTTAATTGATTTCAGGAGTATTGTTGAGGCTGTTAAAACGCTGCCTCTCAGACCAAGAGCATTTGAAGGACTTCAGCCCACACTTTTAAGTCTTCTGGTTTTAGCAAGCATCCCCTGCAAGTTTTTCCTCAACAGTTGGAGGGGAGGCTGTGGGGGCTGGGGTTGAGGAGCTGTTTTGTGTGACGTGCCGAAGGGAGGCAGAGCCGCCGGTGAAAGGGCTTCCTGTTGACGGGAGTCTTGTGTTATCTGAGGAAAGGGCCTGTTGGCAGGAAATGTGTCAGCCGCTTGTTTTCTTTAAAGTAAGAGGATGTGTCGTGGATCGCTTGTTTCGTCTTCGGCGGGAGGTTTGGTGAGGGGAGGGAAATCACTTTGCTCTGAACTTTTGTGAAATTCAATACATGTTGCCTTGACAATTTCTCCTCAGTTGGTGCGCACCGCCGTTGTCATCACGGCATGCGAACAAAGTCTCTTGAAAGATCCAATATCCTCGAGCAAAACTGTATGCCCCTCCACACACCCTTTCAAATTCAAATGCGAAAAGTGACTCGTATAGTTTTGATTTGGTTGTCGGTGCAGTCTTAGAGGAGGGTTTACCCGTGTCCGTTTACACTCTCAGCATGGCAGGCTCTCCTTCAGGACCCCATCTCTCATTTGGCACATTTGCATTTCAGCAGATTAAGCATCAGAAGTTTCCCAGTATGGTGGGTGGCTGTTGGCCCGGGGCGTGCAGAGAGCCGGCATTATTTAAGCACGCTGGGCCGCGGGACGAGACTAGGGCGCCGTCCGTCCGTCACAGTTGAGAGGTGAAGCTGGCTGCCGAGGAGGTCAAGACGCTTTTTATTTTGAGGCAGTGGAGTGTGGGGCTCCTCAGCGGTGCACCTCGTCTTCTTTGTCTGTTTGAGATCTTGTAACAACAGCCAGTGGGTTGTCAACGGACGGGGTTTTGCGCCGCCCCTCATGAACATTAAACAGCACGGCAAATCTGAGACGAGCGCTCGACGAGGCAGAGAAATATGTCAAAACATCAGAGGAGTAGACAGGCAAAAAAAACACCTGATGGGAAAGAATGGGAAATATGCATGACGGTTCAGATTCGGAGTTTTGCTGAACGCTTTACTGTCGTTCGTCTTCCAGAGCGTAAAGTGAATACGGAAGAGGGTAGATTCAGATAGTCCTATTAAATGTTTTCGCTTGCGATTTGCAGCTGAATTCTCCAGGGCCGTTTCCTTGTGATGTGTAGCTCGGCAAACCGTTGGAGTCTGTGATAAAGGTCTCCAGTCAAAACGCATCTCCTCATCGGGTGTTCTGTCGCGTGTGACTGAAAGCGTCACGTCCTCAATCAAAATGAGGCCATACATCTTCACCCCTCTGTGCTATCTCCCCTCTATCGCTCTCTTCCCCTGGTGACCTTCAAGCTTTTTATTTTATCTCTATCCTAGTGATTAAGTGTCTGGAATGCATGTGATGATGGTGGCAGCCTAATGAATGATAGACCCTTGGCAGCAGTACCTCTGGGAAGCGCATTTACCGCTTGCTGAGCTCTGCCTAAAAAAGAGTAAGCTACAAAGCCATGTTTTGAATTTTTCATTTTAATCTAAAATTAACTTCTAAACCACATGTTCTCGTATTTTTCCCATTTTTTTTTTTTTTTTTTTTTTTTGCACAGCCTTTCCTTATTTTTGGTGCCTCTCTGGTTGCACGGGAGGGAAAAGTAACTGTAAATTTGATGTAAACACTTAGGCTTCCAGCAGAGAAAAATGAGAAGTGTGGCTGCCGCTGAAATGGCTGGCCACTTAGGTCCAGTATGAGTGCACGACCGGCTCTCCAATGCACTGGAATTATGTCCCCAGCCGACCGCTGCCGATCAAATAATAACAGACTCTAGAATGGTATTGACACTCAAGTTCACACCTGGGTCAAAAGGCCCTGTGCTGCAGGCACAATGGAGGATTGTGCCCCAAAATGCTCACTGACTGCAGCGGCTCCTTACTGTGGCTTACAGAGTGTAATTGTCAGAGCTTTAAGGAACGCTCAGATCCTTTCAGAACTATGTGTTTGTGAACACTTCACACTTTTTATAGCTTATAATTAATGTTAGGGGTTTGTTCAAATCCCTAGAACTAAGTCTTAACCTTTAGAGCGGAACTGGTTCCACAGTGTTTGTGCTGCAGACATGAAGGCGATACTTAGGAGGTATTATTTTTCTAAGTGACATTCAACTTCTGCATGCTGCATTATAAAAAAGGCAAAAAGCAAAAACAGACTTATATTCATAAATGGACTCTAGAGTGATCCGGTTTCTATAGAGTCGAAGTCAAAAGTTTACATACACCTTGCAGAATCTGCAAAATGTTAATTATTTGACCAAAATAAAAGGGATCATACACAAGTACTGACCCAAATAAGATATTTCACATTAAAGACATTTACACATAGTCCTCAACAAAAAATAATAGTTGAATTTATAAAAAATGACCCTGTGCAAAAGTTTACATACACTTGATTCTTAATACTGTTATGTTACCTGAATGATTCACAGCTGTGTTTTTCTGTTAAGTGATAGTTGTTCATGAGTCCTGAACTGTAAAACTGCCCGCTGTTCTTCAGAAAAATCTTTCAGGTCACACAAATTCTGTGTTTTTTCAGCATTCTTTTGCAAAAACTTTTGCACAGAATGTGTACATTTTTCTTATTTTGCCTAAATATTTTTTTTTCATATAGTACTGCCCTTCAGAAGCTACAGAAGATACGTACATGTTTCCCAGAAGACAAAATCAGTGAAATTTACCCAACTTAATGCATTGTGTCTCCTTCTGGAGCATCATTGAGCATTTGAACGTTCTGTAATAGTTGTATATGAGTCCCTCAGAGCAGTTGTTGGAAAGGGTTCAAATGCACAAAAATGCTGAAAAAACTTTTGTGGGACCTGAAGGATTTTTTTGAAGAACAGCAGGAAGTTTAACTGTTCAGGATAAGCATGGGACTCATAAACAACTATCACTAAAAAAAAAAAATCACAGCTGTGGATAATTCAGGTAACAATTCAGTATTTAGAATCAAGTAAGTGTATGTAAACTTTTGAACAGGGTCATTTTTATAAATTCGACTATTTTCTCTTGTGGACTATGTGTAAATGTATTTTATGTGAAATATCTTATTCAGGTGAGTCCTAAATAAAATATAACATGCATTTTGGTAAAATAAATAACATCTTGCAGATTCTGCAAGGTGTATGTAATCTTTTGACTTCAACTGTATATATATGATTCTTCTTAAAATACATTAACGTTAGATTTATAAATAGTTTCAAATGAGAAGTCGTCATGTGTTTCTCATCTGCGTTGAAGTACTGGTGGCTTTGTGTGTTCTGGGCTGTGGGCTGTGGTTCTGGGCCTAGTGGATCAGTGTTGTTAAGAGGGCTTGCATTGTTCAGACTGATCCTATTGTCCTCTGTTCTGCAGGCATCAAGGGCATTGAGAACTCTTTCTATATAACCACTGGACACGGTCTATTCCTGCTTATAGGAAGGAACGGTCGCCGAAGGACATAGGGACACACGCATTTTCAAACACAGATACGCATACAGGTCATGTAGGAGTCAGGAAAAACATCGAACGTAGTTGATTGGAACATTCGGCAGCGTTTTATTCAGTTGGAATAAGTGGTTTTCGGATCTAGCCGTAGCCTTCAGAGGCGGTTTATTAAGAGCACCGCACTTCCGCCGTGGGCTTCATGCAAACCTGCTGAGTTTTCTGCTCATTTCAAACAACTCCCAGTGGAGCTGATGCCCTGATTGTTTGAGAAACCTGACAAGTGCAAGCCATCTCAGAGTTCAGCTTGAACACATCCTCGCAGGCCGGATCTCATTCGGAAAACTCGGGAGAATCGAGTCATTTCCATCTCCTCTCCCGATCTATCATCAGTGTCATATTTCATTGATATTGCTTTCATTTTTGTTCTGTCAGGGAGGGCACAGCCCTGCTGTCGAGCATATAAACAACTGTATTTTACAGGGCTCTTGTGCAGCGGGGTGGCTCTCAGCTTCATTTTCAGCGCACTATGGTTTGTATCATTCTCTCTATTCGTCACACACGCACACACACATCCTGCGCCCAATCACAAGCCCAAGGCAGAATGTGTCTTCAGTGAATGACTGTCACCTCTCAGTGTCAAAACACATTCAAAACATTGTTGACATCCAGGCACTGACTCTGCATCGATTTACTACTCAAGCGAAAGTGTTTTATCAGAGTTTTTTTTGTCAACGTGCTTTATTTATTTAGAGAGTGTAAATTCTTTGCTGGTGGCTTCCTCAAAGCTGCGCTACATTTGCTGCTTTTAATGTGCAAATCACCTCGTTCTGTGCCGCCACCACTTCCCATAGAAGCTGAGCAACAGCCAGTCCGCCTCTGCTTTCACGCTTACGCGCTCTGCTCGTCTCTTTTTTTTCCCCTCTATAACACTTTTCTCTTTAGCTTTACTTAGCAGTGTGCCCCCAGTCCACTTGACCTGTTTTCACTCAA
This sequence comes from Labeo rohita, assembly GCF_022985175.1. NCBI lineage: Eukaryota > Metazoa > Chordata > Actinopteri > Cypriniformes > Cyprinidae > Labeo > Labeo rohita. Next base: position 10,011,055 of record NC_066885.1, read on the forward strand.
TAACTGTTCATTTAGTCTGGAAAAGGGGACCGTTTCTAAAGCGGCATCCCGGCTCCTTAGGCTTTATGAACGAGCTCATCAGATGAAGAGGGGTTGTAGAAGTGTTAGTGACTCGTGGAAAGCCCTGAGCCTGGCCTGAGCCCTCATTAATGACTTTAGAGAAGCGGCCAGCGCTGATGAGCCTAACCCCTCGAATTACTCCGCTTTCGTGTGAGCCAATGCATTGTAATGCTTGTTTGAGTTTAATGAAATGCCAGATGAGGATCGGTTCTTGATTGGGAGAGGGCTTGGAGTGCTCTGGGAGCCATTCCCGGTTAACAAGTGCGAATCTCGGTTCGCTGGATTACACGAGCGGTTTACTTTCTCAAACGTTGATGTGGTAGTAACACGCTGGCAGAGTTTGACAGTTTTGTGAACGGCACGAGGATAGGGGTCTGTTGACTGACACGTCGCACTGAGGCGTCTCCGCTGGGGTTGACGCACCAGACCACACCAGAGGAGGGACAGTGCGACGTGGGGGAAGAATCGTTGCACATTTGACAGCTCTTCTATTTTGCACTTCTAGTTTTTCTTTCTTTCACCCCCACCACCCTCGGCCTCCTCTTCCTCTCTGTGAATTTCTGTGCATCAGCACCTTCCCTAAGGTGGACGATCTAATCAGGACGGTATCATTTCTCTCTCCTGCGGCAAGCTTTGCCTCGGCAGCACCTGTCAAACGCTCTCTGTCAGAGGGCAGAGTGACTTTGAAACCCTACTAATGACCCTAGACAGCTTTTCTCTCACGGTCTCTTCTGCAGATCTTGAAGAAATGTGCTTCATCTTGCATACAGATGATTTGTCTGCTGGAATTTGAGGTTTCTCTGTGATAATGTGGGAATTAAATGCTTCGAAGAGCATTTAAAATGAGCACTGTTGTCCTTTTCGATGAGGAAAACGTTTCATAACCTCTTACAGTAGTTCTTTATAAAAAATAAGATACTTGCTAGTTTAGCAGTGAAGTTTTCGTCCAGCACAAAAATGGACCAGGTTCATGTCCAGTAACCTAATATCGAATTTCTTTTTAGAAAATTGGTTTGTTTAGGAATTTATTTAGCAGTTTGATGAGGAAGATAAGTGTATTTTTTGGAGAAACAGTAAATTAAAAATATTAAAACTATTTTCCTCTTTTTGCATTTAAGAGATATTGTGGCAAGCAAGATAAATTTTTTGTGTCACTGCCAAATTCATGAAAAGACGATCATTTTAAAACTAAAAATTATCTAAAATATTAATTACAATTAATTATTAATTAAAAAATATTAATTACACTACCAGTCAAAAGTTTTTGAACAGTAAGATTTTTAATGTATTTTCAAAGATGTCTCTTCTGCTCACCAAGTCTGCATTTAATTAATTAAAAGGACAGCAAAAACAGTAAAATTTTGAAATATTTTTTACAATTTATAATAACTGCTTTCTATATGAATATATTTTAAAATGTAATTTATTCCTGTGATTTCAAAGCTGAATTTTTAGCATCATTACTCCAGTGACATGATCCTTCAGAAATCATTCTAATATTCTGATTTGCTGATAAAAAACATTTATTATTATGTTGAACACAGCATAATTACAGAATTATTTTTTCAGGTTTCTTTGATGAATAGATTGTTGTAACATATACATGTCTTTATTTTCTTTTTTTTTGCCAAAAACAAATATAACCTTATACTGACTCCAAACTTTTGAATGGTATAGTGTATAATGTTACAAAAGCTTTTTATTTCAGATAAATACTGATCTTTGAATCTTTCTATTCACCAAAGAATCCTGAAAAAAATTTACTCAGCTGTTTTAAATATTAAGAATAATAATAATAAATGTTTCTTGAACAGCATCATGTGACACTGGAGTAATGATGCTGATAATTTAGCTTTGATGACAGGAATAAATTAATTTTTAAAATATATTCAAATAGAAAGGAGTTATTTCAAATAGTAAAAATATTTCACAACATTACTACTTTCGCTAATTTTGGATCGAATAAATGCAGGCTTGGTGAGTGGAAGAGAATTCTTTAAAAAACATTAAAAATCTTACTGTTCAAAAACTTTTCAGAATGTATATCAAAATATATGTTATAATAAAATGGTTTAATAACTTTTTCATAAAAAATGGACGCAGTTGATTCTAAAATGTCATTGTCATTCCAAATCGCTGGCTTCACATTTTCATGTTTTTGGTAGCAACACAAAAACGCCTCTGAAGTCGTTCTTGCTTTTTAGTGTGCTTTTAGCGTGTTTGCCACCATCCCAGCTGGAGTGCAGTTTTCCCGTTCCCTGTGTTGCCATGACATTATCAACAAGAACAAACTTTGGGCTTGTGACAGTCAGCCTCCGCCAGTGTTTGCTAAAGATAAGTGAAAGAGCCACAGGTCTTCAGATGCCTCGACAACACACGCCAAAGGGAAAATAAAGAGACGGACCTCTGGCCAGCCATTGTCTGTTTGGAATGTAGATTCGTTCCCCTCTCTGCAAACACTTTCCACGCCAGAGCGCTACGTGAAAGCGCTCCCTCGTGCTATGTTTTGTTTTAACTTGATTATCAAAAGAAAACCGCCCTTCCATGGCCATCGGGCTGCATTGTCCTAGCGGTTTGTCATATTTTTCCAGGCCGAAACAAATTCAATTGGAAATCTAATTCTGTTTGTGAGGGAGCTGATTAGCAGGGCAGCGTTTCACTGGGGACAGTTTATGGTGTGGTAATGGAATGACATGTATAAATTGTCGTCTGACACAGAGATTAAGTGAACCGGAGCACAGTAAACATCGCCGTCACGTCTTCTTTCGGTTTATGCCCTTCACCTTGCTCTAGAAGGTTAAGACTCTTGGTTTAGCGGTTGTGTGTAGATACACGGACAGAAATTAACTGATATTTGCTCCCTAGAGTTGATTCAGGAGATTTTATTTTTTACCTTTATTAGGGACATTTTTAGAATTACTGTATCTTTGTGTCTTTTATGTCCAATACTTAAATTTAAAGGATTAGTTTATTCCAGAACTAAAAATTCCCCTGTATCATCCAAGATGTTCATGTCTTTCTTTCTTCAGTCGAAAAGAGGTTTTTGAGCAAAACATTCCAGGAGTTTTCTCTATATAGTTGACTTCAGTGGGGATCAATGGGTTAAAGGTCCAAATTGCAGTTGCAATGCAGCTTCAAAGGGCTCTACATGATCCCAGCTGAAGAATAACGGACTTATCTAGTGAAACAATCTGTCGTTTTCTTAAAAAAAACAAAAAAAACTTTTTAACCACAGATGCTCTGCTCTGCTCTTTACTTCTTCATGCAGTTATGTTTTTTCAGTCAGTCAGAATACTATAGACTACTGACTGTTTGATGCTGCTCAAAGATGCATGTACTTACTGTAGTATTTACACAACAAATGCATAATGTAAACAGCCTACTGTACACAAAGTATATAAATTATAAAATGAAAAAACCTATCAAGGGTTAGGCTTTTGATATTGTGATAATGATTAAATGGGTCATTTATGAATCTTTGCAAGGTGTCTTTCCTAATAATGTGCTAGTTAGCAGGTTTCGCAGCTAAAGTAAGCAGTACTGCTCGTCACCCCACAGAAGAGGGGGGGCGGGATGAGCAGAGCTCATTAGCATTTAAAGGCAAATGCAAGAAAACGGCTTGCTCTGAAAAAAGCTGATTTTGACAAGGTAAAAAGGGTGTTTTTTACACTGTCACTGAGAAATTTTAAAGTATGTTATAGACTTCTCATTAAGACCCTAACGAATCATATCATGGGCATCCGATGACCCCTTTAAGATTTTTGACTAAACAAGCTAAGAGCCAATAATGGGTTAGTTAATGTTTATTGCATTAGAAAGTCGAGACTTATATTTGTTATTTTAGTACCATGAAAAAACTTATTCAAACTGGGAATAAGTTATGTGCATAAAACTACTGTTATAGAATATGTAATATAACCAAATCTGTCTACACTGAAAAATGAATCTCCTAACTGCATAATGTTTGCAGTTTGTACGTTGTGCTGAACAAAACTTTGGCATTTTCAGTGGCGACTGGCCGTTGCATTCATAAATTCAACAGAAACTTGTGTAATTTGGTTATAATACTGGTTCTAATAAAAAAAATGCATAATCCTGAATTGCTGCTGCTGCTGTTGGTTATTGCTGTTGTTGTAGATTATTGCTGTTGCTGCAAAACAACTACAGGAAATTGTTACTGCTAATACATACACCAATATGGTGCTGTGAGTATTTAAGACTGCGGCTGCACAAATAGCATATATAATAACCCATAGCAGATCTATACAGGTGGAGCTAAGGAGGTGGAGGGTTTCAGAGAACTCTGAAAGTGTGCTGCAACATGCAGTGCAGGGGTTCTTAACTCTTGCCCACAATATCAGCTCAAACCCTAAACAAGCACACCTAAACAACAGTGTTGCCAAGTCTGCGGTTTTCCCGTGGAATTGGGCTACTTGTACACTGTTGCCACTGGTAGTGTCCGTGGGTTGAAGCGACCCCAATAACACTATATTTAGCCCCTGAAATATGAATTTACCAAGGGACGTCCGACAAAAAAAATGTGTATTTTATTCCCTATAATGCAATTTTTAATGGGGGACTCCCCTCGAAACATGATTGGGCTAGTTTTGAGTAGCAATTGGGCGGGTTTTGTTATGAAAACCTGGCAACCCTGCTGAACAAGTTAATCAAGGTCTTTAGAATCACTAGAAAGTAACAGGCAGGTGAGTTTGATCAAGGTTGGAGCTAAACTCTGCAGGAAAATGGATCTTGCGGGTTGTATGTTGTGCCAAGTAGTTGAGAATATCATCAGTTTGTGTTAACGACCCATGAGCCTGCACAATCTAGAGTTTCATGACAGAACTTGGCATTTATATTTACGCTTCACTTTAATTCTGTATAGGGGCATTTTTTGGCCCCTTATCTTAGATTTTGTTAATTTTGGTGGCAGTTTTGCCTCATCCCTGGTATAGAACCAAGCAGTTGTACCTCAAGGTTACACCAAGGCCACAGAATGCTTCCCAGGCCTCGCGTGTGCTACCCCAGCACTAATTCCGCGAGGACCCTGCGTTTCTCCTTCAGAGCGATGGGATAGGGAGATATGCATTTTTTTGGTCCGTGGCTGCGTGATATTAACCTCAGCTCTAATTGCCTGTGTCAGCTGTGGGCAGGGATAGCGAGGCGTGATAACTTAATGCGCCAGCCCCAGATCCTGCTGACTCAAGCACAGCATGTGTTTTCCTGCGCTTTTCCTAGCCCAGGACAACACTACAGAAATCTAAACAAGATGTATGCGCTGCCCGCATCCCGCGCACGCTCCTAAATAGTTTGTCACTGCCGCTTTAGAATTGGATGTGAATTGCGCTCCTGGGAAGGTGGCTGAGATGAAAACTCATCTGGATGTAAACATATGGCAGGCAGTTAAGTGTGATAGGTGTGTTGGTGGTTAATTAGCAGAGGATAGGCGACGGAGACCGTGTGTTTGCGTGTGTGCTATCGTGGCCTCGGCCTCATGCCTTTTGTTTATCTGGCACGCGGTCAGGCTGCAGCTGCGTCGGCCCGAGCCGATGTGTGTGCGCGTGTGTGTGCGCTCACACCTGCCCGCTCCTCTCCCGCTAATCAGAGCAGATTACACTCCGCAATTAGTCTCCCAACAGCTCATCACACCACGCCAAGACCAGAGCTCTCATCTCCTCAAAATCAGCCGCACTTGGCAGCAAAAGGCGACTGCCGAATGTATAAGATCTCAAGGAAAGCGAGAGAGATCTTAGGAAAGGTAACTCTCGTTTCCCTGTCTTCTCTTGCCAGCGACATAGGCTACATCTGTTATCCGTGCCTGCTGTTCATGCTCGAATATGTGTTTATGGAGGGGGGTTTTATACGCCTGTGTGTCCTCCGCTCCTCGCAGGGCCCGTTAATCTGTCTAGATCAAATAAAAGTCGTCAGAGATGATAAATCCTGCTTGAGACCATCAGCTTGAGACCCCAAGCTTCACCGTTGCTAGGCAACTGTGTCAGAGGAGCATTGTCAGATTGCGCGGCTCCACTTTTCCGCCAAAGCTTTGGCAGAAGGTACAAACACCTGACTCCCTCAGATTAGGCAGCCTTTAAGGAAGTGCGCGCCTGCCACTGATCAAACTCTGGCTCCCGCTGATGTGCGTATGAGTGAGGCAGAGAGAGATTGAGAAGAACAGGATATATATTCTGATTACCTCTATCTGTCTCCTGCCCAGGTTTGAGAAGGATTCGTGCTCTCGGTAGATTTAAGTCTAGTGCCAAATTCAGGACACGGAATAAGTCTCTGAAAGTTTCTGAAATAAGTCTCGTATGCTTAGCAGGGCTGCATTTATTTGAGCAAATATATAGTTAAAACAGAAATGTTAGTAGGATTTCAAATAACAGTTTTCTATTCTAATAGATTTTAAAATGCAAATTATTTCTATGATGCAACGCAAAATTGATTTCATGAAGAGAAGTTTGCTTCTTAATATTTTCATTGATTCTTTGATGAATAGAAAGTTCATCATTTGTTTTAAATAGAAATTTATTTTTAACATTATAAATGTCTTGACACTTTTGATCAATTTAGTACATCTTTAATGCATGTTCATTTATTTTATAAATCCAAACTTTTCTTTTATCCATATTTTATTCCCTGTTTACACACAATGGTGGAAAGACTTAACTTTTGAAGGCTGAGATGCACTCTGAATTATTGAGATGGGAAGAAATAAGGATTTTAATGAGTATGATTCTCATTCGTTTGAATGATTTCAGCTTATTAATGATTTCACTGGTGATTATTTTGTCCTTGATGTAGTTTCAGTATGGTGTTGTGGCACTGTCAGAATATTTTAATAAGTTGTTCATTGGTGGCACGCTGGGAAACTGGAGTACTGCCTCTAGCACTGCAGACATCACAGTAGGCCTATATTAAGGTAAATTTGCGCAGTTATTGCTGTTTTATAGTTAATTGTGCTGACAAACATTGTGTTATGTAAATTGAGTAAGTGTAGCATTAAGTTTTTTAACAGTTCTTTTCATCTGGAGTATCCTTTAACAAATTTATCAGTTGCCCAGTCTTTTTTGAAAAACTTTTTTGAATGCAATGCTCAGTCTGAATAGATATATCCATGCACAGATAAGATTAACACCTACTAGTTTCATTTTCCATGAGAGTCTGTGGACCTTGAGTTGAGTGTTGAATTGTCAGTATCATGGATTGTCTATTCACTACATGGCAGCTGTTTCCTATAATTCCTGCATTCATGAAATGCCTGTGTTTTGCAAATGACAGCTGGGTTCATTTGTATTTTCACCTGGGTCAAATTTTAGTTTCCGCCACGGGCACAATTTCCATTTAATAATGCCGCACTGCTAAAAAAATGGGGGAAAAAACTGTTGACACATGTATTTACAATTTAATGGCGTTCACCTTTGCACATGTGCTGTTTAATTGAGGAATAAATAATTTGCAACCATTTAACCTTAACTGCAAATCAAATGCAATGAATAATATTTTAATTATGCTGCGCCAGCACTGCCGGCGTGTGCGTATTTGTGCGTGCACATGTTTATGCGTGTGTGATTTTGACTGCCTAAATTTAGTGGTGCAGAGAGCAGCTGTTTTACTCACCTCATTAAGGGCTGTATCCTTTACAGATGAACTGTGCTGCCCATGCTAAGATCAGCTGTCAATGCACACGCAGCACTGCTTTTACACACAAGCTCACAAAAATATATACACTATATATTCGGAATGACTTCAACTTGAACTCCAAAATGTACTCTATTTCTCTCTCTCTCTATGTATATATAAAGGTTGAGGTCAGTTATATTTAAGGAATGAGGCTTGGTAAACCAAAATTTTACTAGTCGCTTAGTCACAGAAAACAAAAATCCACAGGAAGTGGCAAAGTCACGCAATCTGTGATGGACAGTTCGTTAACGGCTGGTCTATGTGGTAATATGGTGCATCGAGCAGGACATGCAAACGCTCACCTATCATTCATCAGCCTTAAATATGGCTTTTTTTCTGAAAGATGTATGTAGTAATGTAAACCTAGAAAAATGCGACTAATAGTCGACTAATGCTTAAAACTAGCAACAACTAGTCGACCAGAAAAATCTTTAGTTGAGGGCAGCCCTAGTAATATATTTATTTTTGTTAGGTTTTTTCTTTTTTCTTTTTAATTAATCATTTTATTCGTTGAAGACTTGTTAAATTGGTAAAATGTGACTGTAAACGCATTTACATTGTAAAAAAAAAAACAGTAAATTACTGCGAGAAATTCAGCTTTGCTATGACAGGAATGAATACATAATATATTATATAAAAATATATATTTTAAATAGTAGTAACACTTCAAAATATTACTGTTTTATTGTATTTTTGATCAAATAAATGCTGTCTTGGTGAACATACAGTATAGAGGCTTATTTAAATTTTATATAAATCATATAAAATTTCATATAAAATAACTGTTATGCATACTAATGCATAATGAATATATTTTGATTATACAACCTCTGAAGTGTTGTGTTGTCATTTGACCTGCAATGTCAGCCATGCTGCAGTTGCCAATGATGACTCCTCCACCATAGCCTCATGGGATACTAAAGTGAATACAAAATAGTAGATATATTTAGATATAAGGATGCCTTTTGGCATTATTAGATTTGAAAACAACATTATTTCCCTCTTTTATTAGCCTTTTTAAAGTGGTTTCACTATATTTGTGAGGACCTTTTCAAACATTTTCACTTTACATACATTGTAAAATCTAGACAAGCACATAAACACACACAGTGACCTCTTTCTCAAGGCTGCTTTACAACATAGCAGATCTTGTTTTATATAAAAGCTGAATGAATGCGGAGTGATCATGTTTGAAAGGAGAGCAGGTCAAATGAGCAGGAGAGCTTAAGATTCTTGCTCACATGCTCCCGCTGACCCCGCTATCACTGAGACGGCTTTGTTTAGCGCTGATATGGAACCTCTTCCTCTGGTTATAACTGTACCAAGAGCTTAATTCAGGAGCGCCGCCTGCCACAATGATGAATGATAGCTTATCTTTGTGACCGCAGTTGACCTCTGGGACGTATTCAGCTGTGTGAGAGTGCGGGTCAGGTTTTGTCGACACTGTGGGGGCCGGCGAGTGACCCATTAATGAAAATGGCTCAATAAATATACTAAATACAGATTTACAGGGTAGAAAATCTCATTAGCTTAGTATAAACCAAGAAGTGCTCACTGTGACTGAAAGGTGTAGGTATTTGTGTTTATCATAACTATAATGTGGTGAATTGATATTGTTGTGTATGATTTGTAGGGCTGTCACAATTCCTTGATTCAGTTTAACTACTCGATTTTTAAAAATCCTTAATTTCTTTTTGGTCGTGTCAAATAACTAACCAGCAAAATACCGGAAGTGGCACATTACATCAACGAGAATACATGAAACGCATTATTAGACCGTTTTCCAAACACATTTGAAATCATAATTCATACAAAACAATTGTTGAGTTTGGGTTTATTATAACTTTCATCTGGGAATGCAACATGCGCCATTTCATTAGATTTTTAAGGTAAATCATTTATAAACTTACGCAAACACAAGAGAATGCATTAATATCTTTTTCAATATGTTTATCGCGATTTCAAATTAAAAGCTCAAATTCTTACTCTGAGTTTACATGTTGTAGTGTCCACATATTCAAAAAATTACAGTACCTGTAGCATTTCTGTCGTAAATAAATGGCCAAATATTGAAGATTAAGATTAAATGTTGTTTAGTCAAATTTAAACAAGGATTAGATCGTGCAGTAAAGTGTAAAAGCAATCGTCAGGCCGTTGACGCCCTCTGCTCTGCAGGCATTTGTTATAATGCGTAACGGACGTTAGCTCTAGTGTTTATAATACTTTATGTATTTTAACAGTTTTGTTTAATGAAATCATATGACTACTTGCGTTTGATACTTTATTTAAATTGATTTTTTATTGCCTCATTGCTAAGGTGACGAGATTTCTGAAATGAAAACAGGGACATTTCCTAGCTCATGGGTCAAAATATCACTGAAATCTGTCGTTATTTACAAATTAAAAAACAAGAACAAAATGTTTGTTTTTTAATTGTTGTGGGTTCCATGTATTAATATCATATTGATAATTACAGTAATATTTGAGGATCAAACTTACCGTAGTTTTTTTTTTAAATACAATAACTATTGCAAATAGCAAACATATGAATTAGTACCATAACAAAATTATGGCTTTACAAAAAAATTAAATATAAAACAATGAATAAAGTGATAAATTAACAAATATGTAATTTTCAAAATTTTTACAACTGAGTACAATAAATACAACTTCTCAAATTTTGTTTATGCTTTTGGACATGGACATTGAAAATAGCTTATTATTTTGCATTTTAGGCTTATTTTGATAAAGTGTGTGCTTTCTGCAAATGTAATTTGTGTAACAGTGTCCTAACTACACGCGACGCCGCCACGTTCGACAAAAGGTATCTTTTCCATAATCAGAGTTTTGCTGCGTTCACGCCATATCGTAATTACCGTAACGAGATGACAACAAGTGACGTTCTACTCGGAGCTGTTCACATCCTCAGACTCGGAATTATGCGTTTCTATGGCATCACTATCAATGCCTAAACAGAGCCTACGTTGGTCAGGTAACGTTAGTATAGCGGTCATGTGGTACAAGTCGTAGCTCTCTGCAAACTTAAACTGCAAACTTAATACGAAGTGTTTTCCATGACAAAGATAGTATCAATCACTCAGTATGTAGTTTTAACAATGTTAAAAAGGTTTAATATTTCTGAATTAGATTATGAATGGCTGTGATATTTCAGTGATTCTGTCACGTTGTGCCGTCAGTGTATTTGCGGGTTGAACATGCTGTGAAACGGGACATTTCAGGGGACAGCTCCAGTCCGGCACAGGACACCAAAAAGCGGGACTGTCCCCGAAAAACGAGGACATTTTAAAGGCTATTGTTTGCTTATGTCTGTTTTTATTACTACAAAAAATGTATTATAATTACCCGATTACTCAGTTAACCATCAGATTAATCTAGAGATCTCAATATAATAATCGTTAGTGACAGCCCTAATACTTTGTTTCTGTTTATGTCCCTGTTTGGATGCTGGGTGGATCCTGAGGTACAGGAGACGGTATTATCATCGGTGCGTGAATGAACGTTTCTGATCCAGGCTTGGTGATTAAAGATTAAGACTGCTTTACAACCTCATCTAGCAGGATTTCTTTGAAAAAAGTCGGGAATCTGTTTCCTGGGCCGTGATGTGAGGGATTGAGAGTTGTGTCCTGCGCTGAACTGCGATTTACTGAGTTGATGGTCTCTTTCCCTCTCTCCCTCGAAGGACTTCAACATCACCTTGGTCCTTCTCTCAGTCCAGTGCTCGCTGCGATAACATCAGTCTCCTCTAAGGGAGGCTTATCACTGAGCCAGGCCTGCCATTGTGTTTATGGCTGTGCTTTGAATCAGTAAGACCCCTCTAATATATATCTGCAGGGCTCGTAAAGGAGCCGGTGTATAGCTTTTATTGACTCCTCTGGAAGACATTGGAGACGTAGATCAAAAGGAATGTGCTCCGAAATGCTTGTGGTTGGGGACGAATATACTTTCATTTAAGAACGAGCGCTTTGCGTGCCGTCTTCCCCTTTGAGTAGTAAATGTGGAAAAAGGACGCTGTGTCTGTGTCTGTCGTTGTTTGTTTTAGAGAATTGCTTCGCTCCGAAACCTAGTGAGACAGCATGTAAAGGCGACACTTGTTCCAAAACGTAGTGCGTCCTAACTTGTGTTAGTCAAAACGTTTCGTTTGCAGAGAATGCATGCAGTGCAACAGGTTCAGTGGAGAAAATATAATAATAAACAGACATTTTATTCAGTACTGAAAAGTATCTATACAAATGTTTCTGTGTAATTAAATTTTTTTTTTTCTCCTCACTTATGCTTGTGAGGCCATGTTTTAAATGGCACATTTGACATATACCTGCAGTCCTTATTTATTTCTATTTACACAACATTTACAAAAATATGTGTATATATTTTTCAAATTAATATATTAATGTTTTAATTTATATATTTGGTTTATATTTCTATTTTTATTCATATTATTATTTATTTATTTATTTAGCATTTATTTATAAAAGTCGAGTTTATAGTGTACAGTTTTAAATTGATTTTAAATTAACTTTTGTGTTGTATATTTTGAGTTTATATTTAAAATATTCATTTTAATTTTAGCATATTTTTTTATGTTTTTTTTTTTTTAGTAATTTTGCTGTGTGTTTTTGTTGCTTTTTTGTTTTTATAAAAAAATTGTTTATTTATTTCATTTAATGCATTTTTTCTTTCCAGTCAGTAATCTTCAGCTTAAGTTTAATTCAGTTATTTGCCAGGGCAGAATTTGTAATTTTTGTCTAGTTTAGGTTTTTCATCCAGTATTTATTAATCAGCATTGTTTTGTAATTTTATAATATAGTTTTTAATTTATTTTTAATTAGCTTTTGCATTTTATATTTCCAGTGTATTTTTTTTATTTTAATTTAATTTTTATTTGATTGTTTTTTTTTAGTAATTTTGCTGTGTTTTTGTCCTTTTTTTGTTTATTTTATTTCAGTTATTTCCCAAGGCAGCATTTCTAATTTTTGTGTAGTTTAGTTTTTTCATCCAATATTTATTAATCAGTGTTATTTTGTAATGTAAATTTTCATTTAGATTTTAGCTTATTTTTTAGTAATTTTGTGTTTTTTTTATTTATTTATTTATTTATTTTTTTATTTAAACATTTTATTTTTTTATTTAAACATTTTATTTTATTTTATTTCATTTTTTCAGTTAGTAGTCTTAGTACTTAGGATTAAATTTATTTTAGTTATTTGTTTTTGTAAAAAAAAAAATCTTTTATTTAATTTTTTTTTATTAATATTTATTAACCAGTGTTATTTTGTAATACATAGTTTTTAATTTATTTTTAATAAATTAAAATATTTATTAATATTTAGATTTTTTAGTTTATATTTAGATTTTAGATTTTCAGTTTATATTTTACATTTTAATTTTAGTGTTTTTTTTTGTAATTTTTCTGTGTTTTTTGTTGCTTTTTTGTAAAAAACTATTGTATTTTGTTTATTAAATTTAATTAATTGTTAGTATTATTTGTTTGTTTTTTTCAGTTAGTAATCTTAGTACTTTGGCTTAAATTTATTTCAGCTGCCAAGGCAACATTTTTAATATTTTTCTAGTTTAGATTTTTCATTTAATATTTATTTTTGTAAATTAAAATGAAGCCGAAATAATAATACATTTTCAATAGTTTTAGTTCACACTGAAATGAACATGAACCAGGCCATTACTATTAGTTCTCCAAACCCTATTGAAATTGAAACTCTATTGATTTTTCTTCTTCTTCTTCTTCTTCTTCTTCTTTTTTTTTTTTTTTTTTTTTTTTTTGATGCTTATGTAGACCATTCCAAATAAGTCACAAGATTTCGTGATGGTTCGGATGCTGGCTTAAAAGACAGTATGCATTGAGGCAGCTCAGTACGATTTAGAAGAGTACTTATGTTTCTGTTTATGGTGTACTGTATAGCTGTTCACTCTCTCTCTCTCGGTCTGGTAATAAATGCTCCCGCTGCAGGCTCCCAGAGGCAGTCAGACTGGAACAATTATAATCTTCGCAGTGCACCCGAGACCGCGGCCCCTCCCGCGTGTAACACCATTAATTGCATTGTTACGTGTTATTGTACCGAGTGGCACTGCCGTCTTGAGTGCTGTTTACTAATGAAACGCGTTGCGCAGCGAGAGGGTTTGTGCCCGTTTAACGCGGCTATTAAACCTAAAGCAGCCATACTCTGATCCCTCGCTCCTTTTGGGATTGAAGAAAAAGAAAGAAAAACTACAACTGAAGAGTTCCCGTGAGACGCACCTTCATTAGGAGCCTGTTAGAGCGGCCTGAGTGAACAGGGAGAAGTTTCCTTTCCCTCGCCAGCACATACCCTCTTAAAAATGAAGGTTCTTTAGTGGTTCATTGCAGCACCTTAGCTTCAGCAAAGAACCCCTTTCTTGTCAAGAACCATTTTTTGATGTATAGTAAGGTTGTTGTGGTACTACAGTTTCAGTTCGCAATACCATAGCGGAAATGAATGTTCAGTATTCACAGTTATATATATATAGTGTACACAGTACATAGTGTTTCAAATCAGCTTTACAGATTTTTTTTATTTTCTAATTGTTTCTGCATTTAAAAGTAATCTGTTATCGGAGGTGACTGTAAAAGGTGAGGTGACAAAAGTAATATCCATATGACAGAAATGAAAATTAAAGCAATTAGTGTTGTGAATATGCTATTAAGCAAACTACTTATTTAAAGCGTTAATATTTAAATATTTCATTAGGCAAGTTGTAATTTATTCACTAATAATAAATAAAGAAATTATGCACTAGAACAGATATAAAGAATAGAGCAAGATAATAATTAATGTAAACAATTTCTTGAGTTTTAAATTTAGAAATGGAAAAAGTTATACATCTTATTTTACTACTTAAATGTAACTATTATTATGCATATTCATGTATTCATTTTCTTTTTCTTTTTTATTTTTTTATACCACCCATTATTTTATTTTATTTTATTTTATTTTATTCAGGTAACCACCTGTTTGTACATGATTTTTTTTTCCATTTAATTTAATGTTATTTAGGTAACTGACTGTCTGTACATTAATATTTTATTTTATTTTATTTTATTTTATTTTATTTTATTTTATTTTATTTTATTTTATTTTATTTTCATTTAATTATATATTTTAAATGACTTTCTGTACATAAATTTTATTTTATTTTATTTTATTCAAGTAACCAACTGTACATGAATTTTATTTCATTTAATTATATATTTTAACTGACTTTCTGTACGTTTTATTTTATTTTATTTTATTTTATTTTATTTTATTTTATTTTATTCAGGTAACTGACTGTCTCTACATCAATATTCTAGCAAGACTTTTTGTTCAGTAATGCATTTGAATGTTGAAAGTTTTGGTCACTCACTTGTCAATCAGTGCTGTATTTTAGCACCAGTACATTGCTTTCTTAAAAAAAAAAAGTTTTATTTTTAGGAGCTTAAAGCCTTCTTCAGTGGCATCAGGCTAGTGAAATCCTATTTATTTCTAACCTTTATTATTTTTTGTAGGTCATTCTAAACTTTGTATCCGATTGTGGCCTGCTGATCGGCTGAATTGAGAGGTTTGGGTGAGCAGCGTCTTAATTTTCATTAAGTGCCCTCTCCCCTTGAGGCCCTGCATCCTTGGACTCAGCTGCTAACTGGGTTTCCCTTGTCACCGATACACCGGCAAATTCAATTTCCCGTCTCCCGGGTGTTCTCCGCAGGCCCTGAGCTGACGCTGGCAACAACAGGGACTTACTCCATCATACTGCAGCCCCAGGTTGAGCGTGGTGACTAGGATACAGTTACCCATCATCCTCCCGTGTTTCCTGTTGAGATACGCCCGTACATGTGTTCGAGAGCCGCGCGGACATTTTTCTCTGCTCGTGCCTCTGTCGTTGGGATTAGATTAGCCTGTACTCTCATGCCTGGATGCTTTGCTGTATTAGCTGAGCCCCAGCAGGGCAGTGGCATTCATGGGGAGATGGCCGGTTTCTACAATAGAGATAAAGCTGCTGGATTTCAAATCACACTATGCTCACTGACCTTCTGTGAAATGTTAAACCTCAGCCCGGCTCGACCGCCGCGCAATCTCGCCGTCTGGCGAGCGTCTCGGAGAAGATAGAAACCTATGGGAGGAGAATTCAGAGGGAATTTGAATGTCAAGGTGTGTGTCTGTGTGTGTCCACATGGTTTAAAAGCTCCATGGTCGCCGGGTCCATTTGATTTGCGGTGTGATAAAAGCGGGCTCTGCGGTGTAGCGGGTCGTATGCATCAGCGCAGCAGCTCTGTCAGCTTCGCTATCGTCGAATGCGGTTCATCTCTGCCGGGTTGGGAGCTGCAGCCATTCTGATTTTATCACCGTATGTCCCCTCCGGCCACACGCAGGCCTGTCCTGGGTGGTGGTTGCTTAATGGTTGAGGATCGTAACTGCTGTCAGAAAGGTCCCTGGTTTCATTCAAAGTAGAAGCTGAAATCATAATCCTGCTGTGTTACAGACTGGTCATTGCCCTGCATGGGTTTTACACACATACACACACACAGTATGTGTATGTATATGCGACCCTGGACCACAAAACCAGTCATAATTAGCACAGATATATTTGTAGCAATAGCCAGAAATATGTATGGGCCAAAATTATCGATTTTTCTTTTATGCCAAAAATCATTACGATATTAGGTAAAGGTCATGTTCCATTAAGATATTTTGTAAGTTTCCTACTGTAAATATATCAAAACTTAACTTCATTTTTGATTAGTAATATGCATTACTAAGTGCTTCATTTTGACAACTTTAAAGGTGATTTTCTCAATATTTAGATATTTTTGCATCCTCAGATTCTGGATTTTTAAATAGTTGTATCTCAGCCAAACATTTTCTGTCCTAACAAACCATACATAAGTGGAAAGCTTATTTATTCAGCTTTCAGATGATGTATAAATCTCAATTTCAAAAAATTGACCCTTATGACTGGTTTTGTGGACCAAGGTCACATATGTAAATCCAAAAGTGTACATACTTTATTATGCTTTAAAAAAAAAAATTACATTAATTTAATAATATTTTTATAATAACGTTTTTATTATTATGTAGAATGTATAATTCTATAATTATTATATATAATGTAATTTAGAGTGTATACAGTTTAAATGTTAATTTTATATATACTTTTATATGGATGTATGTGTATATATATATATATATATATATAAACATTTGCATATATTATGAAATAAATGTGTGTGTGTGTGTGTGTGTGTATATAATATGTGTGTGTGTAAAATTACACTTTTATTACTATTATTACTATTTACTATTAAAATATTTGTTGTTAAATACTTAAAATATAATATTTTTATAAAATACATTAATGAATAATACACATTATATTTTAAATTTATATTTGTAATTTACGGTGTTGATAGTGTAAAGGGTAATTATATATATATATGATTTTATATAACATTTACATTAATTTATAATATACAGTGGGTACGGAAAGTATTCAGACCCCCTTAAATTTTTCACTCTTTGTTATATTGCAGGCATTTGCTAAAATCATTTAAGTTCATTTTTTTTCCTCATTAATGTACACACAGCACCCCATATTGACAGAAAACACAGAATTGTTGACATTTTTGCAGATTTATTAAAAAAGAAAAACTGAAATATCACATGGTCCTAAGTATTCAGACCCTTTGCTCAGTGTTTAGTAGAAGCACCCTTTTGATCTAATACAGCCATGAGTCTTTTTGGGAAAGATGCAACAAGTTTTTCACACCTGGATTTGGGGATCCTCTGCCATTCCTCCTTGCAGATCCTCTCCAGTTCTGTCAGGTTGGATGGTAAATGTTGGTGGACAGCCATTTTTAGGTCTCTCCAGAGATGCTCAATTGGGTTTAGGTCAGGGCTCTGGCTGGGCCATTCAAGAACAGTCACGGAGTTGTTGTGAAGCCACTCCTTCGTTATTTTAGCTGTGTGCTTGGGGTCATTGTCTTGTTGGAAGGTAAACCTTCGGCCCAGTCTGAGGTCCTGAGCACTCTGGAGAAGGTTTTCGTCCAGTATATCCCTGTACTTGGCCGCATTCATCTTTCCCTCGATTGCAACCAGTCGTCCTGTCCCTGCAGCTGAAAAACACCCCCACAGCATGATGCCGCCACCACCATGCTTCACTGTTGGGACTGTATTGGCCAGGTGATGAGCAGTGCCTGGTTTTCTCCACACATACCGCTTAGAATTAAGGCCAAAAAGTTCTATCTTGGTCTCATCAGACCAGAGAATCTTATTTCTCACCATCTTGGAGTCCTTCAGGTGTTTTTTAGCAAACTCCATGCGGGCTTTCATGTGTCTTGCACTGAGGAGAGGCTTCTGTTCAGGCCACTCTGCCATAAAGCCCCGACTGGTGGAGGGCTGCAGTGATGGTTGACTTTCTACAACTTTCTCCCATCTCCCGACTGCATCTCTGGAGCTCAGCCACAGTGATCTTTGGGTTCTTCTTTACCTCTCTCACCAAGGCTCTTCTCCCCCGATAGCTCAGTTTGGCCGGACGGCCAGCTCTAGGAAGGGTTCTGGTCGTCCCAAACGTCTTCCATTCAAGGATTATGGAGGCCACTGTGCTCTTAGGAACCTTAAGTGCAGCAGAAATTTTTTTGTAACCTTGGCCAGATCTGTGCCTTGCCACAATTCTGTCTCTGAGCTCTTCAGGCAGTTCCTTTGACCTCATGATTCTCATTTGCTCTGACATGCACTGTGAGCTGTAAGGTCTTATATAGGCAGGTGTGTGGCTTTCCTAATCAAGTCCAATCAGTATAATCAAACACAGCTGGACTCAGATGAAGGTGTAGAACCATCTCAAGGATGATCAGAAGAAATGGACAGCACCTGAGTTAAATATATGAGTGTCACAGCAAAGGGTCTGAATACTTAGGACCATGTGATATTTCAGTTTTTCTTTTTTAATAAATCTGCAAAAATGTCAACAGTTCTGTGTTTTTCTGTCAATATGGGGTGCTGTGTGTACATTAATGAGGGAAAAAAATGAACTTAAATGATTTTAGCAAATGGCTGCAATATAACAAAGAGTGAAAAATGTAAGGGGGTCTGAATACTTTCCGTACCCACTGTATATATATGTAATGTAAATATTAAAATATTTAATATTTAATTTATTTATTAAATTCTACTTTATGTATGTTCAACAATAATTTTTAATTTGTTTTTTTTTCTCATTTTCTTGTGTGTGTGTGTATATATATATATATATATATATATATATATGTATGTATAGATGTAATATATACATTTATAAATAAGTTTGTAAATATACAAATATATTCTTTATCTGTCTATCTCTCTCTCTCTATCTATTATCTATCTATTATCTATCTATCTATCTATCTGTCTATTTAAATATAGAATTATATTATTTTTTACGTATTCTTTAAAATGTTTTAGAAATGTTTGATCTTTGCTAACTGTCTCACTGCCTGGGTATCCAGAATACCACAGGACTCCAACCCAAGCACAACTAGAAAGTCCAGTGGTGTTTATAGCAAGGCTGACCTGAGTTCTTAACCCTGCTGTCAGAATACTAGCGGTGGAGGCTGCGCTGCTTCATGAGGGGGTTGGCAGATGTGATTGAGATCCATTAAGCATGATTACATTATAGATATAAATCCACGGCTGAACACAGCTCTGTACTTGTATGGAGATCCATTACAGCATTTATTCAAAGCTCTTGTTCAATTTGTACCTTTCTTTGCCTCTGATGTATCCAATAAGGAAATCTGGAAGAAAAAGAACGAAGCCACAGCGGTAATAAGCTGAGATGTGCTAGAAATCGGACAGTTTTAATGGGGTCTCAGATTCTGATGGAAATGAAGAGAAATGGTGGCGATCCTCTGGGGTTCACGGGTGAAAGAATTAACACAGCTTGTCACTCTGTCCCAGCCATCCTCCCGTTACCAGGGTAACGGACGCCCGTGTGGCTCGGAGTAACCGTGGTGACACAGTTGCGGCTGCAGCCTGACTGAACCTCTCCTCGCGGGCAGCAGCGCAGCCAGAGCCGAAACGAGCAGGAATTGGACTTTCTATCTGCACAGAACAGCGATAATCTACCCTAATGACCTCTGTGGGGAAAATATATGCAGCCTCTGACACTATCAAGTCTTTGTTTCTGCTTTAATGAGCTCTCAGCTACTAGGTAGAACATTCATGGTAATCTGCTTATTGGCCGCTGTGAGATAAAACAGTTTTAGAATATCATATCTTAAATACAGGTTTGTGTGCTTAAATTAGAACAGGATAATTTAGATACTACTGAAATGGCAGAATTAAGTATAAGGGTGCTTGCTTGTTGACCATGTTTTTGTTCTAGTAAATATAACCAAGTTAGGATTTCAAGCAGGAGGGCTTGGGGGGCGACATTGATGACTAAATGGAGACTAAATGGAGAAGACATTCTACTGATTTAACTATGTAGCATGACAGCCACTTAGTTGTTTTCAAAATGCTGTAGCTTTTCCAAGAGTCTTTTTCGAACTAGTAGCAGTGTAGCGCAACCGCAAAGCTACATTGCTGTTTTCAATGTCACGTTGTAATTTGCATGTGGTTTTACTGCCGAGCGAGTAAAGTCAGTAATTAGACGCACTCTCATCTGTAACACTGGAAAAACTGATTTATTCTAGTAAATTGATTCATTTGGAGAGTTCATGTAAATGAACTGATTTAAAAAAAAAAAAGAAAGAAAGAAAGAAAGAAAGGAAGGAAGAGTTGACCAATTAGAGAATCTGCAAAGTATTTTAGGTCTTCTATTTAGAGAATAATGTTTATTTAATTGTTGCTTTATATATATACTTGCCTGGCAAAAAATTATATTTGTAATTAATTAATTTTAATTTATTAATTAATTTGATTAATTATTTTTTTTTGTATATTTATATTAATATACTTTTTGTAATGCATCTTATGTAATTTTTAAATGTAATATTTTAAATATGCATTTTTAAATATTTTATATTATAAATTATAATATACATTAGAAATAATAATAAAAACAATTGAAGAAAAATGCCTGCCTTATGTATAAAAAAAAATGTACCAAAATGTACCTCTCTTTTTTTTAATATGTAAAATGCATAACAAAAATATATAAAATATTAGGAAAAAATACACATTCAGTTTTTGTATAACGTGTTTTTAAATATGTAAACAGATTCTTCACATCTTTTATGTAAGTAATGTTTTTCTGGATTCTGTTTTTTTTTTTTTAGACTCTGTTTTAGTGGTTAAATTAATCAAAAAGTATGTCTAATTAACTGAAAGCATGAAACTTACAGTATTAAACAGCAATTTATTAACCGTTTAACAAGAAATACATTTTTATTTCCACCAAATTATGTTTTTCATTCATTTTGTGGATTCCATTTGAATGGTTTCATTAAATATTAATAATCAAAAGCATCTTTATTTTTTTATTTTTTTTTATTGTTTTTAGTGTATTTATTTATTTCCAGAATACTGTGTTGTGTATTTACATTTTTCAAGTGAATAAATTCTGGTAAATATTTTTTTCTGGTAAATAGTCCTTTAAAAATAATGTTGTAATAATAATTTTACTAGTAGTAGTAGTGTTATCATTACATTAAGTAATATTTCTGTCATGCTTTCTTCAAGTTAAACCAGATTTTTATTTTGACGGGTTGCAGTGAAGACCGTTAGGTTTTTGTTTGTATATTATATGATTTTTTTTTCCCCAAAAGAAATGGAAAAATGCTCATGAAGTGACTCTCGGAGCAGTTATAGAGAATGTTTATGTACTCATAAATTGAGGCAGCAGAGACTGAAAACATTGCGTTTTGATTTAGTGTAATGACCTACTTTTGATTTATCCATCCAAAATTTGGCAAATTCTGTGTCATTCTGCGTTACGCAGTAAATTTGGTTTTTATGACTAGATTCCATGATTCCGTCCACGTTTTGTGCATCGCAGAAATCATAGAGCCCTACGTACTGTGACTACTTTAAAGCGTTTCAAATTAGCTTCCACAACACTGGAAAAGAGATTCTGTTCATCCAGCCATTCATTAATATACCAGATGTGTTTAGACACAGTTAAAGATATTGTCTGCTCACACCTCTTTCACAGAGAGTAAAATGAGGCTTTGTTCTTGAGCAGATAAGAGAGAAGACAGTGTCTCAAGCTATGTATTTTCAAAGTTTACATATTTTAACTGGCACTGTCAAACATCCACCTGAATGTTGTTGAACAAACCTGAACTTGTATTAAACTTGAAACATTCCTGGTTAAGAATGAAAGGAAAGTTCTGCTCAGACAGCTCTGAGTCACTTGTGAGAACCAGCGTTTCATAGTTAAATTGTTCACAGACGGTCTGTACACAAGGTTTTTTTGGCTTTGAATAAATACACTCGGTAGATTAATCAAAAGAGCGGTTATAAATCATTTCTGCAAGTACTAACCCATGATAACCGTGTTAAGCTGTGGAAACTCTTGCTCAATACTTGGCTCTGGGCATAACAATACTGTGAGCGGAGAGCTACGCAGACCAGCTGTAATTAAAAGCTGTAGTTTCAAATGGGATAAAAAGACTCGCTGCAACTTTTGTAATGTTTTTTCATGCCAAGATTAAAGCCCTTTG
Source organism: Labeo rohita (assembly GCF_022985175.1). Taxonomy (NCBI): domain Eukaryota; kingdom Metazoa; phylum Chordata; class Actinopteri; order Cypriniformes; family Cyprinidae; genus Labeo; species Labeo rohita. The sequence goes on from NC_066885.1 coordinate 10,033,460, forward strand.
ATTATTTCTTGTGTAATTGGGGCTATTTGAACGCAGAGTGCTTGTTTTGTGCCGGCTTTGAGTTGGACATGGTTTTTCGCTTTGAGCTGTGTGAAATCTCTACCTGCCACTTCTCTGTCGTGGAGTGATAAGAGAACTGCTTTACAAACAGGCTGAGTGCAGCTATTTACTGCCTCTGCTGCAGAGAGAACGTGACCTTTCACCTCTCCTGCGTTCCTCGAGTATTGACAGCACATGACTTTTTGTTCAAGCCCAGACCAAAAGCCTAAAAGCCGCGGTAAAGACTGGATTTGTTTTCATAGCGTTGAACATGTGGATTACCTGCTTCAAAAAACGTCAGGAGTCCTCCAGCTAAGTTTGTTTTTCTCATGTTAATGACATTTCATTGAAACATGTCTCTGCATAGGAGCTCACTGGCCTGCGTCCAATCAGGCGCACAAGGAGGCGGGGCTTCGCCAGTTAGGTTAGTAGGGCATGTGATTCCACAGGAGGGAGGAGGAGTTTCCACAAGTCACACCCTTTGAGAGAATTCCTACAGGTAAACACTCCAAGCAGATGAGTCAAGGCTTGCCGCGACTTTGACGTAGGCTGCGGAGTGTTTATGCCCTCAAAAGAGAGATATTACGTACTTCGGAGTGCCTGGGAAATATGGGTACTGTGGTGTGAGATTACATATAAATGTGTTTCTGTCTAGAGGGAAGGAAAGTGTTTGTCACAAGAGCCGAGAGAAGCCTACGCCAAGCTTATGAATGAAATCTCAGAGCAGGTACAGAGTTTATTTTTACTTTCTCAAAGGCCCATTTATATGTCAGGTTGATATTAAGTGTGATGTGAGTAAGGAAATAGGAGTCTTGTGGGATGGATGGCAATTGTTTTGATGTAAAGCTGAAGCTCTTGTCATAGTATCTGAATTTTTTATTACAGCGTAGTCTATTTTATTCTGTTTTTTAATACTTTTACCCTCAAGCAACAATGCTCGAAACTCTGGAGCTACACTTGACGTCGTGTTCATCATCAGGTTTGCATGAAATAGAAGAAGATTGTGGTAGGAGCTTCTGACTTGACCTTACCATCATCCTGACAGCCGCTAACGAATTTTGCACTAGTGACAAAATCTAGTTTAGTCTAATTTGTCGAGAATGTGACATATTAGGTGTCAAGTTGCACACAAAGTTTACTTTTTCTTGTTTTTGTGGCTGAGTGACTCAGTGAGCGATTTATTACCAGCATGAATAGACCCATTACTTGTTCTTCACCCACTTTAAATGAGTTTTGCGCTTGTTTTAACGCAGCTCTCCCAATCAAGCGAGCGAAACAATGACAGTTTGGCAGTCGCCTGGCTTGTAATATCAGGACGGTCCGCGTCTGTGCGTTGAATAGAAGATCTCTCTTGGCACTCGTGCATGTGGTTAATAGTCAGATGTTAAGATGGGTGATGAGGGAACAAAGTGCTGTTCTTTGTCATTGTGCTGTCTTTGTTATGTCACTCATACTGGCATGTAAATGAACATTGCCGATTATAGAATATCGTTATGCATTTTAACACATGGCAGACACGGGCGAACGTTAATTTATTCAACGGCTGGTCGCTTGCATATGCAGATATACTGTATATGACTATATTAGACACAAACTGCATGTATGCATGCATTTAATCACTGATTTATGATGAGGCTCCCAAACAAATGTTGGTTTAGACAGGCAGATGGTATTTGGGCTCTGATCAGAGCATCATGCCTAATTATCTGTAGCTTTAACCCACCCTCTGTGATCTGGCTTTCTGCTGTCATCTGGACGCACGACTGGAGCACATTTACAGCTATTTGCCAGAGAAACACAATCCTGCAGAAACAAACCTGAACCTGGACATTGAGTATAATGTGTCATTCATAACAATAGCTCATGTGGGAGCGAGTGTACATGCTTTTTCTCTTATTTTTGGCCCAATCAATGCTCCATTTGGGTGAATATGGCCTTAAGTCCGAAAGTTTGCTCTCTGTGTTTCAGTTCGTGTTCAAATGTCATGTAGCTGTTGCTGAACAATTTGAGTTTCAAAGTGACTCTCACGTTGTAGCGCACCTCCTATCCAAAAAATGCAATAGGCTTTGTGCTTTGTTTCAGAATTCAAATTCTGTTAATTTTATATAGTATTCAAACAGTGAATGCCGTTTTGGCGCTGTTTACTGTGAAGTGACAGATGTAGCGCCTCGTCTCCTCCGCTTTAACCAGTTTCAGCACGAAACAAACAAGAATAAACATCCGAAGGAATGTTAAAAGAAAGAGTACAACTTACCGAAATCCGTATTCTGTCTCATGTAATCGCTTAATCAGTGTTTACGTTAGTCAGCTAGAAAAATGAACTCTAAAGAGGAGCGTTTTGCTAAATATATGCACCATATAGCATATTCATTAGAATTTGTGTTATTTTTCGATGTTTAAATAAATCTGTCAAGTTTTTATGACAGCCACCTTTTAAATGTTTATATTTAAACAAACGAATTGGAGTAGAAATATAATTGTGTAATTGCAACCTTCATTGTGTAATTTAAGCGTTTTGTATACAAATCAGTTCATTTTAACCTTCGATATTATAGTAATGTAGTAACAACTTTACAGCTTTAGTTGAAAGACTTTTTCCTTGAGAAAATTTGGCTTGTACTGTAGCTGATGTATATCCAAAATAATCAATAACAAATCAGAACAGAATAGAATTGTGAAAGTTGTGTCAAAACCCAGCCCTACTGTGTATGTTCTTGAAAATGTTAACATGACAGCTAATTTGAAGAAAATTTGTTCTGAAATAAACCAGGATGGACGCGAAAAGGGAATTCGCATCATTGCACTTCCTTATCGCGTGATACTCAGAAGTATTTTGCAAAAACTTTCTTTGAAGTTGAAAATAATGGTCAAGAATGATGTTTCGAGTCTCTCGGGACGCAATTGGCAGTTGCCAGCAAATTAGGCCTAAACAGAGCCCTGCGTTGTCATGGCAACAGTGCAATTAAATTACTTTACTGTCAGCTGTAATATAATTTTCCTGTGCAGCGGCTCACGGGACCGGAGCGCCCCATCGGAGGCTGAGTGAGATGAGCGCTCCTCATTGGAAAGATGCAGTACATTGATTTTTCATGAATGATTTTAGTGTCCGCGTTGCATTTCAATGTGCGGATGGCTGGTTTGAACAAGAGGCGATTTCGTTCCACTTGAAAATGCTGCTCTCTCCGCAGCGCTGAAGTATAATCTTTAAGTATTTCTTTCTTCTGAATGACAATCAGTGTAGAGCAGAGGTCTTGTTGTTTTAGAAAAACACAATCTGCTCTTTGAAGAGGGGAAGCAGAGTTTGATTTTTATGTGTTTTCACTGAATTATTTTGGGTGGTATCATGTTTAAGTGTTTGATGGTGCCTTTCTAGTAATTGCTTTTGCAGATGGGCTGGGTGTTTGAGCGAGAGAGAGAGGGAGAGAGAGCGCGAGGCAGGAGAGACAGCGCCACATAAATTGATCTTCGTGACAGATCACAGGGAAGGTCGCAGTCTGTTTTTCTGGTGTCATGTTCGGAGTATTTGATTCAGTGATTGACATGCCCCTATAATATCGTTCCCCTCTGTCACACCCAGTTCTTTATGGGTTTTAGTCTATTGAAATAGATAGTCAGTAATTTTTAGATTAACAAAACTATGGCTGTCATTTTTGCTGGTTGTAGTGACATCTTAAAATGACGAAGACTTAGCTCATGAATATTAAGTTACGCATAAATCTTTAATCAGGTTTTTAGTTCATTTACTGTTTTGATAAATGCCTGTTGTATGCTGGTCTCTGTAAGCTTATTCAAAATGGAAATGATAATCATTTGTGACCAGGGACCACAAAATGTATCACCTGAAACCTAAATATATAAGCTTTCCACTGATGTATGGTTTCTTAGGATAGGTGAACATTTGGCCGAGATACAACTATTTGAAAATCTGGTATCTGAGGGTGCAAAAAAATCAGAATATTGAAAAAATCACCTTTAAAGTTGTCCAAATGAAGTTCTTAGCAATGCATATTACTAATCAAAAATAAAGTTTTTATATATTTATGGTAGGAAAATATCTTCATGGAACATGATCTTTACTTAATATCCTAATGATTTTGGGCATAAAAGAAAAATTTATAATTTTGACCCATACAATGTATTTTTGGCTGTTGCTATAAATATACCTGTGCTACTTAAGACTGTTTTCATGCTCCAGGGTCACATTTAGAATCAAAATAGAGTCAAAAATTGCTTTCAACAACCATTTTAATAGCATATTGAGTTTGTATACATTTTGTTTTGTAATGTTACTAAAATAAATAGTGTGTGTGTGTGTGTATATGTGTATGTATAAACAGTAAAAATATAAAAATATTTGATCAATATGAGTAATTTTATTTCACTGTAACAATATATTACAACAGTTATTTTTGCTTTAAATAAGGTCAACATTTTTGAAACCACAGAAATTTCATAAGTCTTGTCACCAGTGTCATAGTCACAAAAAACAAATACTAGCCTGAATTAAAAAAAAAAAAAAAAAAAAAAAAAAAAAAAAACACAACTTGAACTCACTGAAGACAAGTAAACAGTCAGTGATTCAAAAAGATTAAGAAACTAATTACAAGCAATAGGACAAAAAGCTACAGTAGAACAAATAAATAAGAAATGCTACATACATTGTATAAATTAAATATGTTTATTCTTAATAAAGTTAAAACAGTGATTTAGTTAAGAGCACTGAGAGATTTTCTCTTCTTTGTTGTTTGATTAACATGAATAACAGACAGCAGGAATATTAGACTGCTGTCACTTTAAGAGCTACCCAGATCCAATATACTGTTACATATGTGTTTTCTTTCTCAGTCATTTGCTTGCTTTCACTTAAGACCTAAATTACTGTGTTTACGAGGATTCTTGCAAAGACGGGCATTTTATGACACATACAAGTGTGTGTATTTAACCATTCAAGGCATATAAAACTGCAAAAATAACTTGGTTCAGTACTCCCTCGCATTCTAAACACTGTCTTCATGTGTGGGTGCATATAGCAAAATGAGTTCGCTTTCCCTGCGGATTGCGTTTCAACAGCTTAAAATCACTTGATGCTTAAAACGCATGCAAACTATAAGTTTTTGTGATCATGTAGCACAGCAGTGTCACTTGAGCGTGTAACCGCAATAGAGAGGATGGTCCAAATTCTCTACCAGTTAATCGTGTCTACCGGTATATTGCCTACCCCTAGATCATTATATCAGATTTGTCACATTATATGTATATTGATATCTGTATTTTTATCTGTGTATGCAACTATAAAAAGAGCAATTGACAGGACATAAAACAGACAGAGCAGATCATTTGTAGATGACCTTGAGTGTTATATTCCATTTACTTGAAATATTTCACAATATAGCAAGGCGTCTTTGCTTGCTCAATAGCTGTTCCATCATCTCCGCGAGCAGACTTGCGTACCGTGCATTCTTGTTGTTGACAGAGTAGAATGGTTCTCATAGTCTCATTCTTTTGTGCTCTCAGAGAATGTTTTGTCCCTTGGATGGAAAAAAGGGCTTCCTGCAGTGATCTGAACATCAAGTGATCTTAGTCATCCTTCAAGACCGTCATTCTGTAAACTTCTACAATAGTGGATTCTGATTGAAAAATATTTCAAAATATGTGCAAAGCCTGTGTTGTAGTCACTGACACTGTCTCAGATGTGACCCTGGACCACAAAACTAGTCATAAGGGTCAATTTTTTGAAATTGAGATTTATACATCATATGAAAGCTGAAAAAATAGGCTTTCCATTGATAGGATAGGACAATATTTGGCCGAGATACAACTATTTTAAATCTGAAATCTGCGAGTGCAAAAAGATCTAAATATTGAGAAAAATGTATCAAAGTTTTGATATGTTTACGGTAGGAAATTTACAAAATATCTTCACGGAACATGATCTTTACATAATATCCTAATGATTTTTGGCATAAAAGTAAGGTCAATGTATTTTTGGTTGTTGCTACAAATATACCCGTACTACTTAAGACTAGTTTTGTGGTCCAGTGTGACCTTTTGTGATTGTAATCATGTTCTCTTTGGTGTCTTCCATAGGAGCCTTGGTCTAAATGGGTCCGGTTATGCCTCCCAGTAAGAAGCCGGAAAGTTCCGGGGTCAGCGTCGCGAGCGGCCTGAGCCAGTTCTATCAGGCGAGCTCCATCACACGCGCCCTGCAGGAGGCCGAAGAGATGGACCTGGCTCTGCCCACCATCAAACTGGAGAAGGGCAGCATGGAGGACGAGGAACTCACTAACCTCAACTGGCTCCACGAGAGCAAGAATCTGCTCAACAGTTTCGGTGACCCCGTGCTGAGGAGCGTCAGCCCCGTCCAGGACTTGGACGATGACACCCCGCCCTCCCCCGGCCCACTCGGACCTCCCTTACGACGCCAAGCAGAACCCGAACTGCAAACCCCCTTATTCGTTCAGCTGCCTCATCTTCATGGCTATAGAAGATGCCCCCTCCAAGAGACTCCCAGTTAAAGACATTTACAACTGGATCCTGGAACACTTCCCTTACTTTGCCAACGCCCCCACGGGGTGGAAGAACTCAGTCAGGCACAATCTGTCCCTCAATAAGTGTTTTAAGAAAGTGGACAAGGACAGAAGTCAGGTAAGGATGCCAAAACCGCTCTGCATCAATCTTTAACTGCACACTGGGAAGTGCTGACCAGTTTTCCTTTTATTTCGCCACTTTTTATTTGACTTCACTTTTTTTTAGTAGTACCAAACATATGCTTACAAATTGTCAGTAGCCTGAAAACAGCTCAGCTGTTTTCTGTTAGAAACAGACTATTGACAAAACGTTTGTAGTTTGTAGTCACACTATATATTGCATAAAGACTTCAAGTGACAGTTCACCCAAAAAATGAAAATTCTGTCAATAATCACTCACTCTCATGTCATTCTAAGACCTTTGTTCATCTTCGAAACACAAATTAAGATATTTTTGATGAAATACAAGAGCTTTCTGACCCTGCATATACAGCAACGCAATAACAGGTTGAACGAGCATCGAAGATTGACAGGGAAGAGAAGAAATTGTTGAATGAAGTCGTCTTTTTGTATTCTCGCTTCATAAAATTACGGTTGAACCACTGATGTCACATGGACTATTTCAATGATGTCCTTACTACATTTCTAGGCCTTGAACGTGTCAGTTGCATTGCTGTCTATGCAGGGTCGGAACGCTCTTGGATTTCAACAAAAATATCTTAATTTGTGCTCCCGAGATAAACAAAGGTCTTATGGGTTTGGAATGACATGAGGGTGGGTAATTAATGAGAGAATTTTAGTTTTTTGGTGAACTTTGGGTGAATCTCTTTAAAAGCTCACATTTAGTTCACAATTTTGTGCCTGATAAGTCATTAATGTTATTTTGAAGTAACAGTATACTGTATGTTTCTATTAATTAACATTAGGGTTAATGCAGTACACATGAACAACATTTTTATAGCGTTATTGTTTAGTGTTAGTGACCCTGGACCACAAAAGCAGTCATAAGGATCAATTTTTTGAAATTGAGATTTATGCATCATCTGAAAGCTAGATAAATAAGCTTTCCATTGATGTGTGGTTTGGATAGGACAATATTTGGCCGAGATACAACTATTTCTGAGGGTGAAAAAAAATCAAAATATTGAGAAATTCCCCTTTAAAGTTGTCTCAGCCACTGCATATTTCTAATAAAAAATTAAGTTTTGATGTATTTACAGTAGGAAATTTACAAAATATCTTCATGGAACATGATATTTACTTTGCAGTGTAATTTTGGCTATTGCGACAAATATATCCGTGCTACTTGAGACTTTTGTGGTTCAGTGTCACATATATGGAAAATAATTAGAAAGTTTTTGCCTGTTTAAAATGTCACTGCATTTTCAAAAGACTTTTTAAATGAGTAGTTTGTACTTTGGAAAGCCACATTGCAGGAGTGTGCTGAATGTGTCAATATTTGGAGGTGTGACTTGTTATCTCAGATTTAATAGCAGTAAATGTTGATTGAATTGATTCTTGTAAGAGAAGATTTTATAATCGTTTGATAAAAGGATGAAGCTTATGAATTGGGACTCATTATATGCTCATTGAGTATTGATTGATTCTAGTCAAAGGCTGTGTTTGTGTATCATATTGAGAGTATACTCTATGTGTGTGTGTGTTTATGGTGTGCATGTGTCTGCAAGTTAGTCAGAACAGTAAAGCCATTCCATGTGACTCTTACAGTTCACTGCCATCTGGTCCCTGGCTGTGGAGCAAAGAATTTTTTCTGTATATGTGTCTCCATAGAAACAGCTTTGCAGTTGACATGGAAAGTAAGCTGTTGCTGTAGCAACAGAGAAACTGATGTGTTTGTGTGTGTATGTGTGTGTGAAAGTGTTCTGGCTGGGAATGGCTAATCCACTGATGGTTGTATAGTGTCGCCTGATTTAACCCATTCGCTCCTGAGCCAATACTAAGAACCTTTTTGGCACTTTTGCTGCAAGGAGTCCATAAAGATTAAGTGTTTTTGTCTGCTGTGCAAGGATCATCTTTGAATGACCTGGTCAAAATATCTAACTTTTCAGTGACTCAATCCACATGTTCATTGTTTAGGATTGCAATTCCATTTAAAATCTTCCCTCAAAGGTCTGGGGCTGTTTTTGATCTGCTGTGATGCTCAACTTGACTCCAGATATCATTTTAGAGCTCATTTTTAATGCACTCGTCTAATTTTATTTAACAGCTTTGCCATCCAAAATTGATTTGTGCCTAGCTGAGATTCACAGTGTCGAGTTTTTCTTTATTCATATGAACTGTGTAAGTTTGAGCTTTGGGCTTTTTAGAATTAAAGGCTTCTTGTCTTATTTTCTTTATTGGAGAAAGAACCTTGTAATATCCTAGGGAAGATTAAACTTAGGAATTACACTTAGGAAATGCATAAAAACAAAACAGTATTTTTTTAATGTTTTAAACAAAATGTGAAGATGATTTTTTTTGCTTATGCAAAATGTGTCACTATAATGCTATGAGTGTTGGGTATGGTTAATAGGGTGTTGCAAGGGTTATGTATGTGGTTTTTGGAAGGTGTTGCTTGTGCAAAATTTTAAAACATAAGTAGTTGCTAGGCAGTTGCTGGTTTGTCTTGGATGTGCTAAACATGCAACCATGATGCTAGGGTGTTATACATGGTTCCAGGTTTTTGCTAGGTGATTTGTAGGGTGATCTAGGTGGTTGCTGGGTGGCACTTATATGTGCAACTGGCTGTTGTGCATTGTTCCTAGGGAGTTGCTAGGTAGTTGCCATATGGTGCTGCATAGGGGTAGGCAATCATGATATATGTAATTTTATTTCATGGTAATGAAACATAAGGTACAACGAGGCTAAAGGCACCTTTGATATTATTTTTTTCTAAACCACTAGATGGCAGAAAAACATGGCGTTGCACTTTCCAAAACATCCGCTTTTCAAGATACACGTGAAAATTTGTCTGATCCTTGAACGCGGGCAGCAGTGCAAAGTCGGTTCTGTGCTTTCTTTATCTAATATTTGATGTTTTTAAAAATGTTGTAGATTTAAGTAGCAAATGAGAATTGTTAAAATTCCTGAATATATCTTGAGACAAAGGTCTTCTTAATGATTTTTACTTTTGTTTAATAATTAAACAAAAACACTTTTTTTTAATAACGAAAGAATATGTAAAAGTATGATATTTGGTGTAAAAAGCACCCCTGCTGTTTCTGGCTAAATGGCACAATAATTAACATGATAATTAATAGAAGGCATTGTTATGACATTGTTAGATTCAGATTGTAAATATCGTATATTATGTTGGGTGTCCACCTTATAGATAATCACCATGTTTAGAATGAAACCATCATATTTAAAAACATGCTATTAATCATATCGTATAATAAAATATAATTTGTTGTTACTACTGTAAATCTATATTAAATTATTATGGGATCTCCTTCAATGCTTTTGGAATCTTTACATTTTAAAATGAGTTTGTTTCTGTATTTTAAAATATATGTTTTATATTAACATATTTTAATGACAGTATATTTATTGAACCAAAAAATAATTCTCTTATTGATCAAAATAAGCAGAAAATAGTACAAACTTTGCTAAAGTGATTGTTTTGAATATGTATTAACTTAAACATTATTAAAAAACAACAACAACAACAACAAAAAAGCATTATTTTAGCTAAAGTATTTGTATCAATACTATGTTCCTTTTACCCCATGCTGGTAAGCCTTTTACCCTGTGTGTACGGTAAAAGGCCCCCCTTGCCACCTCATTCATTTATAAGATTTTTAAACAAAATTAACGATTTGTGTGATTTATTTTCACACAAAATCTGTTGCTCCATAAATGTTCAGTACAAACGTATATATTTTTCTGCAGTCATACACTTTTTTTTTTTTTTTTTTTTTTTTTTTTAGGGTGTGCCTTTAGCCCCGTTGTACCTTATATATCACAATATACTTATTTTTGCTTTAAATAAGGTCTTTATGATAAAAAAAATATAAAAAATAAAAAAATAACTCAAGCTCACTAAAGACAAGTAAACAGTCAACGATTAAATAAGAATCAGAAACCAATTACAAACAATAGGACAAAAAGCTACAGTAGAACAAATAAACAAGAAATGCTACATACACTGTATAAAGTAATCAAATGTATAAAACATTGCCTATTCTTCACTGTGTAAATTAAATATATATTTCTTCTTATTAAAGTTGCAAAAGTGATTAAGTCAAGAACAGTGAGAGATTTTCTCTCTTTTGTTGTTTGATTAATATGAAAGACAGACAGCAGGAATATTAGACTGCTGTCACTTTAAGAGTTACCCTTGTCCAATATAGTGTTACACATGTGTTTTCTTCCTCAGCTGTTTGCTTTTACTTAAGACCTAAATTACTGTGTTTGAGGATACTTGCGAAGACAGGCATTCTGACACATACAAGTGTGTGTATTTAACCATTCAAGGCATATAAAGCAGCAAAAATAACTCTGTTCAATACTCCTGGACCGTTGTCACATGTACATGCCTTTCTGACCGTGTGCGCATATAGCAAAATGAGTTCTCTACTGCTGATTGCATTTCAACAGCTTAAAATCACTTCTTTTTAAACCATAATGCTTAAAAACACATGCAAACGCTGTTCTCATAACCATATGACACCGCAACGTCACGTGTGGGTGTAACTGCGATAGAAACAATACAGTTTACAAATTTCTACTGGGTAATCGTGTCTACTGGTATACCCCCCTTAATGTTGCATGTGCAAAATTCACAACTATGATGCTAGGATGTTGTGCATGTTGCAAGGTGGTTGCTGGATGGAGTTGCATGTGTAGAAATTGTTTCCATGATGCTATGGTGTTGTACTTGGTTGCTAGGGTGAGATTTGCTTACGGTGCCAGCTCAAAAGTCTCTAGACACTTCATTTAATGTAAGTACATAAAAGTTTAATGTTCTTTTATTGTGTGCCAGGTCATTACTCAAATCACGTGGAAAATGCCAAACGTTTAATACCTAGGCTTAGGGGTTTGTTCAGATAGTAACAGTGATGACAACCTTAGCAAACACCACTAATATTACATGACAACAGTAATGTTAGCAGAGCTTCTACCACGTAGTTGTTTATTTCATACTTTTCTGTTAGGAAAAGTTTCTGTTAGGTCACAAAGTCATGATTAGCCGTACGCCTGTTCATTTGGTGTTTGATTTAATTTCTCTAGCCTCATTGGCCTACTTAATGAATGAGATGACTATTTTAAGTCTGTTTTAATTTCAGATTCATTGTGGATTTGCTATGCAATCATGCATCACTCTACATAATGAGACAGTAAGGGGCAAATTAAACCAGCAAAATAAGAGTCTGAATAAACAAACATTTGATAGATGCTCAATCCCCAGGGGTTTACAGAGGAATAATTAATTTCGGCCAAGAGGAGAATCAAATTAAGAGATCCAGACCTCAAGAAAATGTTGTTTTTGCTTTTTACCGATCGGGAACGAGTTGCACCCGCTGCTAGCGTCATTTGCACATGCTGTCTGCACTGTTTTAGCACCAGATTCACAAAGGAATTATGCAAATCAGGTAACTGTGCAAATGCGGCAACAAAATTAGTGTTGCATGGGGCAGTTGTACCTTGGTTCATGTAAATGTGCCTAGACAGTGACTTAAAGACAACGAAAGGTGCAGTTTTCACACAGGGGTCTTAAAATTACGGCTTCAATAATCGCTAGGAAATGTGCACAGACAAAGGCTTTTTAAAAGAATCTCTAATGCTTATGTGCATTACAAAAATTGCGTTTGCTCAGTTAAATGTTTTTAATAAAATAATATTATTAAAAATTATTTAATAACTAATACAAAAAATTATTATTATTATTATTTTTTTTGCAGCTGGTAGAGCATGGCACTGGCAACATGAAGGACATACGTTCAATTCCCACAGAATAAAAAATACTGATAAATATATACTTTGACTTAACTGCGAGAAACTTTATATAAAAGCTGCTTTTTGATAAATATTTATAATCATATTTAATGCATTTGGCAAGTGCTTTTATCCAGAGCATTTTGCAATGCATTCGAAGAAAGTTTTTGCATTCCCTGGGAGTCAAACTCATGACCTTGGCATTGCTGCGTGTGTGAAATAAGAACCAGGGTTTTGCACTGAAATTCTGTGCACTAAAGAGGTGCAACTCACACATGCATGTTTCTGTAACGCACGGTGACTCTGCCATGACTGGTGAAGAGTGAGCGCTCTAGAAATGACACCCTGTCATTTGTTTCCATGGCACTGTTATGAACACAGGATCTGAACTTGGCACCTGAGTGCTGCTTATATGGGTGGATCTCCGAAGCTGTTGTGTCACTTACAAAGACTGTTTCACATACAGGCACATACATCGGCGTTTATACATAGAGGGAGCTTTGATGATTAATGTGTCTGTTCCATTGTTGATGTCATCTCCATGGCAACAAGATGGGGTTACGCAAGAGTTGCAGTTGAACAGGTAGCAGTGGAGTCGTTTATGAAGAAACACAGGATGGAAGAGCACACATTGGCATTTCCAGCGGGTAGCATTTTCTGTGCTGTCAGCAATGTAATATTGATGTTTGCTCAGGCATTCGATTGAGTTCAGAAGTTTAATTATTTAAAGAGCAATGTGTCAGATAAATATATATATCTTTGTTTTATTCTGATCCCCGCTCTACAATCCCCATCTATACGGATCTATGAGAGGCTGTGGTGATAATGCTGATCCGCGTGACATGATTTATCCCTCTCTTTGAAAGCCAGGTTGATGCAAGATAAAGCCGGCCTGCTCGTTGACATTTTCCTTGGCCAGCTGTTGTGTTCCCTGTGGACAGATGTTGGTTGCGAGGGAAGCTGCGGGAGATTTGCACGCAAACCTACCTTTGACGTCACCAGCCCGCCTGACTTTTGTAGGCTGTGCTGTGTTACCAAGGGTTACACGACCGTCCCTCAGGGATCCTGATGCTGACACCACAGTACCTGCCGATCGATAACGGACACAGTGTCAGGGTGTCAGCACCTTCCGGAATCTGAATCTCGCACTTAATGAGTGCCGTATGGAGATTTAACGCTAAAACTTAATGTCTTGCTTTTTGACGTTCAAGCAAACATTAAGACCAGGCTGGACTTGATGATAAGACCATTTTATGAAACTTTGGGGAAGGCTATGATTCTGTCAACAGTTTTATGATTATTGTAGGTTGTGATAGTGAAAATGAAAGAGCATTACTTGCTCTATCATTACTTAACTCATGACTCATTGACCAGTCATTTAAAATGACATAAAAACATTCACTGAGTGTTTTTTATGCTGTTTTATATTTGCTTTAATGGTTGCAAGAAACCATTATTAGCACCTTGCATTCTGCAAAAGGAATGTGTGATTAAAGGATTAGTTCACCCAAATTCCTCATCGTTTACTCACCCTTACGTTTTCTTTCTTCTGTGGAAAACAAAAAGGAGAAATTTGGAAGAATTGTACAGGTCGCTGTGGAGCTTCCCAGTTCAAAAAGCATGCAAAAGCTCATAAAGCTGTACAAGTATCATCAAAAAAAACAGCAGGCACACAACGTCATAGAACGTTGACATTTGGTTACATTTTGTTTATTCAATGTCCATTGAATGTCCAATATTCAATGTCCATTGAAATGTCCAATGCCGACGTCAGCTAATGTTGTTTTTTTGTTGTTGTTAGGTTGTGTAACCAAAATCCAACGTTAAGTCAATGTCAAATATGGACATCAACTTGATTTTAATTCTCAACCAAAATGCTGCGTCTGTCCGATGTTGGCATCCAAAGTCAATCTGACGTTATATTGACGTCCAGTGCCTGCTGAGAAGATTTGAGTTTTAAGTAAATGCTATTGTTTTTAACTTTCTATTCAAAAGCCAGAAAAAATGTTGGATATTTTCCACAAAAATGTGTTTTTCACTAAGCACATATAAACGTTGCTTTCTCAAAAACACAAACATGTACATTCATGTTGCTTACATATTATTGTAGCCGAGTTTGTGCTGACAGTGTTTAAGTTTAAAAAATATGGTATGGCTGGCTTAAAATGAACCAAAAATTGGTTGTAAATTGAAAATCAAACACATAATTACTAGAGGCATCAGCAGTAATGAAAAGATGAACATTTACCAATAAGCAGTTTAAAAAATGTTTATTTTTTAATTATTATTTATTCAACTTATTAATAAATGTTCATTTATTGAACATATTAATAAATGTTAATTTCCAACCCATTTTGGGTTCATTTTAAGCAAGAATATAGTCATTTTTATTCAATAGTTGAATTAAATAAAACATTTAAATAAATAATTAATACACTTTAAAAATGCTGGGTTAAAAACAACCCAGCAGTGCGTAAAATATAGACAGACCCAGCAAATGAGTTGTTTTTGCCCAGCAGTTGGGTTAAATGTTTAATTAAGTTTTATTCAACTCAACTATTGTTAAAAAAAATTACTATATGGTTTGCTTAAAATGTGCCCAGAATTGTTAGTAAATTAAAAATCAGACACATAATTACAAGAGGTATTAGCAATAATGAAAAGTTGAACATCTACCAATAAGCAGTTTAAGAAAATGTTTATTTTTCATTCAACATATTGATAAATGTTAATTCCCAACCTATTTTGATATAATTTTAAGCAAGAAATATAGTAATTTTTTTTCAGCAATAGTTGAGTTAAATAAAACTGCCCAGAAGGGTGGGTTTGTCCATATTTCACCCAGCACTGGGTTGTTTTTAACCCAGCAGTTTTTAGAGTGTAATTAATTAATTAAACATTTAAGCCAGTTACTTGGTCAAAACAGCCCAATTGCTGGGTTTGTCCATATTTCAGTCAGTGCTGGGTTGTTTTTAACCCAGCATTTTTTTCAAAAACATTTAAAAATCTTACAGACCCAAAACTTTTAAACGGAAATGGGAAATCTGTGTTCCACGACAGATTGAAATTCAAGCAGAACAACCTCAGTCTAAGCAAACAATACCAGAATTTTATATTTGCGGTCAAAAGTACAACTAGCAGAATTGTGCTAGCGGTTAGGCTCTGTGTTGGGACTACCACTTTTAACAAGACTAACGCTGAACAGATGAAAGGATAATTGCAGCTAATGCTGTCATTTGAGCTGTACAATTGAGCAATTTTAGAGATTGCTTGACTTGTCTGTTAGTCTGTTACAGATACAGCCCCATAAGTGCTTCATCATTAGGTCTTTTCACCGACAGAGCAGTGTGTCTGAATCTGTGTTGAATACAAGTCTGTCAGGGTGAGAAGTGTTGTTAAATGAGATAATCTTTGTGTTAGAAATCTTTACCATCTGATTATGGAAATCAGCATCTTTTGTCAATTGTCTGCGCTTTAAAGAGCCTCTTGGCAGAGCTTCAGGTGCCTGATACATAAGAGAACCTCAGCAGTTCAGTCCTCAGGATATCTTTTTTCCCATGTCTGTTGCTCGTACTTAAAGGAGAAGTCAAATTCCAGAACAGATAATTTACTCATGCTTGTGTCATCCAAGATGTTCATTGCTTTCTTTCTTCAGTCGATAAGAAAATATGTTTCTTGAGGAAAACATTCCAGAATTTTTCTCCATATAGTGGACTTCAGTGGTGCCCCCAAATTTGAACTTCCAAAATGCAGTTTAAATGCAGCTTCAAATGGCTCTGAATGATCCCAGCCAAGCAAGAAGGGTCTTGCAAAATGATCTGTCATTTTCAAAACAAATTGACAGTTTATACACTTTTTAACCTTAAACGCTCATCTTGTATAAGTCTGAATGAACTCATCTTGTTTTCTTCCCCAACCCTAAGATCGCCCTACATCGCTGCAGAAGTACCGACCCAGTGTTTACAAAGTGAACATGCAGTAAAAATGTAACGCCCTTTACCAAAAAAGGTAAAACAGCAATGTAGGATGAGGCGAGAGTTTTTCGACATACCCTAACTGCATTAACCTGAATTACACAGACTACACATGTGCATCGGAGAGATGAGCGTTTGAGGTTAAAAAGTAAATAAACTGTAATTTTGTTTCAAAAATGATTCGCAGATTCATGAAAAAATATTTTTATGTACTAAATTTAAAATTTAAAAAAAAAATATTTTACTAAAAAGATTAATTTCGACAATGACATATGGACATTGAACGTTGAACTTCATGAAAAATGAAAGTGAAAACATTTGCTACAATTCTACAAAACCCAGCAGGCACACAACGTCATAAGATGTTGACATTTTGTTACATTTCAGTTATTTAATGTCCATTGAATGTCCGATATTCAATGTCCATTGAAATGTCCAATACCGATGTCAGCTGATGTTGATTTTTTTGTTGTTTTAGGTTGTGTAACCAAAATCCAACATTGTCAACGCCAAATATGGACATCAACATTTTTTAACCAAAATGCAACGTCTATCTGACATTAGGGTCCAGTGTCAACCTGCAGTTATTTTGATGTCCGGTGCCTGCTGGGAAGATTTGCGTTTTAAATAAATGCTATTATTTTGAACATTCTATTCAGAATCCAAAAAAAAATTGAACTTCCAAAATGCAGTTTAAATGCAGCTTCATGGCTCTAAATGATCCCAGCTGAAGAAGAAGGGTCTAGCAAAACGATCGTTCATTTTCAAAACAAATTGACAATTTATATACTTTTTAACCTTTAATGGTCATCTTGTCTAAGTCTGCATGAACTCATTACGGTTCAATATGGTCAATACAGTTGGGGTATGTCGAAAAACTCCTATCTCGTTTTCTTCCCCAACTTCAAAATCATCCTACATCACTGCAATTGTACCGACCCAGTGCTTACAAAGTGAACATGCAGTAAAAATCAAATGTCCTTTACAAAAAAGGTAAAACAGCGATGTAGGATGATTTTTACGTTGAAGAAGAAAATGAGACAAGTGTCTTGACCCACAGACTACGCATGCGCATCGGAGAGACGAGCATTTGAGGTTAAAAAGTAAATAAATTGTCATTTTGTTTCAAAAATGACAGATTGTTTCGCTAGATAAAACCCTCATTCCTCACCTGGGATTGTTTAGAGCCATTTGAAGCTGCATTTAAACTGCATTTTGGAAGTTCAAACTTGGGGGCACAATTGAAGTGAGAAAAATTCGGGAATGTTTTCCTCAAGAAACATAATTTCTTATCGACTGAAGAAAGAAAGACATGAACATCTTGGATGACACAGGGGTGAGTAAATTATCTGTAAATCTAAGTTGGGGAAGTGGACTTCTCATTTAAAGGGACAGTTCACCCAAAAATGAAAATTCTGTCATTAATTACTCACCCTCATGTCGTTAATCTTCGTAACAAATTAAGATATTTTTGATGAAATCCAAGAGCTTTCTGACCCTGCATAGACATCAATGCAACTGACACGTTCAAGGCCCAGACATCGTTAAAATAGTCCATGTGACATCAGTGTTTCAACCTTAATTTTATGAAGCAATGAGAACAAAAATAACAACTATTCAACAGTGAATTATTCTTCACCGCAAATTCTCGAGAGTATCACCACACGTGTGTTTGCATACTGATTCAGTGTTACAAAGGCACATTATTCAGTTTCTGTAATAGGAACATTTCAATGTAGTTAACAGGCATTAGGTCTATATTAACCGCAGTCACATAAAAGGTCACTTTGTTTAAAATATGATGGCATGTGTGATTCTGTTCACTTCCTGCGCTAGGTTGAGTCACTGATTTGATTCCAAGGCTTGGTCTCCTCACGCCTCGTGGCCGTATGCTGCGCCCGTGGGGGACACCATATTGCTCGCGTATGATCTCGGCGTGCGGTGACTGTGTCAGAATAAACATGGTGCTTGAACGCCAAGAGAGACGTTTGCTCGAGAATGTGTGATTTTTGTGGGACTACATCTCAGCAGGGCTTGATCTGGCCACCCTTCATCACTGGTGATCACGTACAGCATATACACTCATAAGACGAGATGAACGCACACGCATGCTTTCGTACACACACACACCCACACACACTCTGTCCTGGGTACTGTTCTGGCACAGACTGCGCTGTGGGAACAGAACTTGTCTCAATTTATCATGTCATCAGCTTTTACTTTTGTATCTGCTTTACTCTGGATGGCTTCAGGCTCTGCGAAGGAATCCTCTTTAATTAGGATTACACAGGTCATTAGCAAACCCAAGGTTTTTTTTAATGTGCTCTTTTCTCCTCTGTTTTCATATTGGGACCAATTTTGGTGTTAAACCACATTTTTGATCATTATTGAAGGTTAGCTTCTTTTGATGAACCAAGCCACTTATTTTGGATTTGTTTTGTTAGATCAGGTCACTTGTTTTTTTTTTTGGAAAGATTTGGCAACGCAGTCTTAAAGTCCTACATCACTAAAGGGCATTTACAGAAAAAAAAAATATTTTCTGTTGTAAGGATGTAGCATTTTTAGGAGCGGAGACTAGAATGGAGATGAAATAAGAAATATTGTAAGTAAAGAGAATGATTTAGAAAAAATAAATAAAATATAGAGGAGAGGAAAAATAAAATATTGGTAACATTTTACAATAAGGATCATTAGATAACATTAGTTTTCATGAACTGAGAATTAACAATGCTTCTACAGCATTTATTCATTTTAGTTAATGTTAATTTCAGCAAGTCATTAAAATCAAAAATTGTTAACTAACATTGAACAATTGTATTTTCATTAACATTAACGAAAATTAATAAATACTGTAATAAATGTATTGTTCATTGTTTGTT
This sequence comes from Labeo rohita, assembly GCF_022985175.1. NCBI lineage: Eukaryota > Metazoa > Chordata > Actinopteri > Cypriniformes > Cyprinidae > Labeo > Labeo rohita. Next base: position 10,052,816 of record NC_066885.1, read on the forward strand.
CATTACTAACATTAACTAATAGAACCTTATTGTAAAATGTTACCAAAATATATATATTTTTAAATATTTTTATTTATTTTAAAAGTTCTGTTAATTAAAAAAAAAATACTAAACCGTGTTTTTGTAGTTTTATTAGGAAAAAAAATGTAATTTTTAGTTTAAGGTTAAAAAAAACATATCTTGATCATTTTTAGAGACTGGAATATTGTAATATTGTATCATTTAATAATCATTATGATTATTATTTTTAATAGGAATATATTAGGAACATTAATATTTATAAAAAATATAATTTCAAATAATTTAATAAACTATTTTTCAGTTTAATAAATATTTAATTTTATTGAGTTTATGGTTTAAAAAAAAATGGGAAGTCTTATATATATGTGTGTGTGTGTATATATATATATATATATATATATATATATATCTAGACACTGGAACATTGTAATATTGTAATATTGTATTATTTAATAGTAATTATGATTATCATTATTATTAATAAGAATGTATTAGTAACATTAATAATGATTAAAATATTTCAAATAATGTAATAAGCAATATTAAGTATCATTATTATTATTATTATTATTTAGAATTAAAATAATTAATATCAGTTGTTCAAGGTAATTGATTTTTCTGCAAAGCAATGTAGTCCATTAGCTGCATGATTGGCTGTTTATGTTTGCATTGCAATTTATCAAATTTGATGCAGAATTTAATATGTGTTTTCGCTGGTATAACTGTTTTCAGATTGAATGCCACAGTTAAAACCAAGGCATTGTATTTTACAATCAGTTTTGATGTGTTTTGTGGTTTTGTTGTAAAAACATGGCAACCCTGTTTACAATTGATGAAAAATATGAAAGGAACAGCCGTTTGTGTTGATTGTTGGAGGTGTGATATGTTGTTCTGATGTTCTTCATGGTCTGCTCAGCCTTCAGAAAGAGTTGCACACTCTTAGAAACACTGAAAGAAGAGCATGAGAGTTGGATGGGGGTGATGTGTTGGACCCGTCTCAGTGAATAGGTCCAACAACAGCCAAGCTTCCCCCTTTCCAAACACCCTCATTATGAATGACCTTTCATGCCCTTCCTAATGCACTGAGAGCCTCTGAAGGTGAGCGGAGTCATCGGTCTCTTAATGCTCCGCTGCAGACCTCCACAATATAGACCTGCTTTAAAAATGCCATTGTGTGCAGAATTCAGCCAATATGAACGGAGGTCATCGTGTCTCCACCAATCGCAGCGCAAGCTTACCGCTTTTCTGCTCCTTCGTGTGATTTAAGCCGCAGAGCCTCAGAAGAGATGACGACTCTGGGGCTGCAGCCATTAGCAGCTGATGACTGCTGGGATTTGGAGACCAAAGCAATGATGTCCTTTTGGACACCTTGATTTATCCATGTTTCAGAACGGTCGATGTCTGCATTTATATAGATCACCTTACCAAGAGAGCATTAACACACTCGGTTTAGGAAGTCAGCACACTGTGCTGTTGAAGCGAATTGCTTTTCTTCAGAAATAGAAGTATTTTTGTCTAGCAGCATCCAGTTTCTTCCGCCTGAATGACTTTCACTGTAAAGAACAGTAATAAAGGGAAAGGGTTCTGGTCCGTCCATAATTTTTTTTCTTTACTTGTTTGGTTCAATAGACAAAAACGTGGCCAGCGACTATTTTGTGTAAATAAATTAAAAATAAAAAGTGAACTTAGGCATCAAAATGTTATAATGTACAGTATGAACATGGATATTCATTTCAGATTTTCTAAAGATTCAACATTATTAAATTTCACTTTTTAAGGTTGAATTTAAGTGAGCATTTGATTACAGCAAAGGTGCACATCCATAAATATTAGATTAAAATCTTGATTAGAAATATTACATTAAATTAAATTGTTGCCTTTACAATTAATTGAAATAAGTTTAAGCACTAAAATTACTGAAAGTAAAAATAAATAAATAAATAAAAGCTAAAACTGTTTAAGCACTAAAATTTCTGCAAGTTAAAAAAAAATAAAACAAAAACTAAATTAAACATGAATAGTAATATTAAAAAGTAGAAAGGAGAAAAGCACATTCAACAGGAGTAAATATCAAAAATAAAAGCCAATTCAAACATATATAGCGATATTTAAAAAAAAAAAAACACACACATTGCAAAATGTGTACAAATTATAACTAAAGCGAAACCTGAAAATACAAAAGAAAAGCTAATTCAAATATAAATAGTAATATTAAAAAAATAATAAAAATGAGAAAAAAAACACATTGCAAAATTAGTAAAAAATTGTAAATAAAAAGAAACCTGAAAATACAAAAATAAAAGCTAAATCAAACATAAATAGTAATATTAAAAAAAAAAAATTATAATAATGAAAAAAGCACATTACAAAATTGGTAACAATTACAACTAAATTTTATTTTATTAAAATAAAAGTTAATTCAGACTTAAATAGTAATATACAGTAAAATAATTATAATAAAAATTTTGAAAAGCACAAAACAAAATTTGTAAAAATTGTAACAAATAAAAGCCGTAAATACAAAAATAAAAGCTTATTCAAAATATCACTAAAGCTAATAGTAATAGTATATGAATATAAAAATAACACTGATTTAAAAAATGTTTGCATGCGCAATTAATCTAATAGATTAATCTAACAATGCTAATGTCTGTAGCAGGGTTAGTGGATTTTTTTCTTTTTTTTTCTCTAACCCTAAATATAAACAGGTGTATGAATGTTTTGCATTTGTAAAAGTAAATTTTGCAGAGTTGATGTGTAATTGGCAGTTATATCATAAAGATGGATTCAAAACTTGGCTTCTTGGGTTAAAGATTTACCCACAGTTTTTTTTTTCCACATATTTAAAGTTGAAGCATGAAAGGGGGGACTCTGGACAGTGGGGTCGAGGGGAGGAGGGTGCTTCATAATAGCAGGTCTTTCATTTTGCTCAGGAACTGATAGGATTAACTTTACTGCTTATAATGGAATATAGCATCTTCAGAGGCCCGTGCTTCTTAGGGAGAATGAAAGATCTCTCTGCCAAGACTATCAAACAGTCTTTATATACTCCACCATTGCCTGTTGCCTAGGAGACCAGTGTAATCCAAGTGCTTCCCCCCCAGCCCCCCGTTTTCCCTGGCTCTCCTTTCCCTTTTTCACCCCCTTTCTCTGATTGGAGACTCTATTGGCTGGTGCCATTGAGCTGGCCTTCAGACGGACACAGCAGCTGTCAGGAGATGGAGATAAATCTGAGGCAAAGTGCTCTGAAACCTATTGATTTCTCCTGATTACAGAACATTTGGAAAGATAGACCAGTGCAGCCTCTTTTGCACGGAGCATATATGAATAATCTGATGCTCTCAGGATCACATATCACACCCTTTAAAGACGGATGTAGCCCTGCTGGACGCTTTATTGTGTCTATACATGCACATAGTACTGAAATACATCAGTTGAGAACGTAGTCACTGCATATATCTAATATTTCAGGGATGCAACTTTAACTCATCAATAGGTACTGTTTTACTTTCTTGAAGCTATCAGAATGTCATATTCTGAAGAGAAACTGACTTTAGTCAGTTCAACAGTAGTATATTTTCCTACAGGGCTTGTGCCCTGCGATTTATGATGCTATGGTAATTAGAATTGATTGTCTTTGTTTAATCTCACACTTTTGCCTGTTCCTAAGAGACAAAAATGCCAATACGCCTACTTTTTTCAGTTATTTTAGGTATATATAGATAATATTTGAAGAGGAAAAATGTAGCACACTTTTTTTTTTTTTCATTTGGTTCGTTTTTCCATATCCCTACTGTAATGATAATATGAATAGTATTAATAAAATTAAATTTTTTTTTGTGGTTTCAATTCTTCTCTGTCCTAGTAATAATAATAATAATAATAATAATAATAATAATAATAATTATTATTATTATTATTATTATATTTTGTACCAGTTGCTATATTTTGCCTTCCTTCAATTTTTTTCATTGCTTTCATGCTATTTTCCATTTTATTTTATTTTATTTTATTTTATTTTGTTTTAGTTTTATTTTTGACTTTCTTCAATTTTTTTCATTGCTTTCATCCTGTTCTTCCATTTATTTTATTTTATTTTATTTTATTTTATTTTATTTTATTTTATTTTATTTTATTTTATTTTATTTTATTGTTGCTCTTTTTTGCCTTTCTTCATTTTTTCATTGCTTCCATCCTGTTCTTTCATTTATTTTATTTTATTTTATTTTATTTTATTTTATCATTTTATTTTATTCTTTACTAGTTGTTCTTTTTTGCCTTCCTTCATTTTTTCATTGCTTCCATCCTGTTTTATTTCTTTTAACTCCCCTATTTTGTACCAGTTGCTATTTTTGCCTTTCTTCATTTTTTTCATTGCTTTCATCCTGTTCTTTCGTTTATTTTATTTTATTTTATTTTATTGTATTCTTTACTAGTTGCTCTTTTTTGCCTTCCTTCATTTTTTCATTGCTTCCATCCTGTTTTATTTCTTTTAACTCCTCTATTTTCTTCTGTCTCCCAATAATAATAATAATAATAATAATGATAATATTACTACTACTACTACTACTACTACTACTACTAATTATTTTATTTTATTTTATTCTTTACCAGTTGCTATATTTTGCCTTCCTTCATTTTTTTTTTTTTCATTGCTTCCGTTCTGTTCATTTCTTTTACCTCCCCTATTTTTCATTTCCATCAGAGCATCTACCGGACAGACCATTTAAGGATTGAATTTCATGGTGCAATTCATCTTTGTGGTTGGTCCAGGTATGGTTTTAAAACACGCTGATGGAAAGTTGACAGCTTAATTAGGTGGAGAATGTCAGTTTGTGCTAAGAATAAATGCATTCACTGCTTTCAGAAGAAAATGGAATTTTTTGCTAGGAAAGACCTTTCCCTCCGGAAAAATATTACATGGCACGATACAATGCTCCATAGGCCTACCATTCAATTACTTACAGAAATAATTACACATAATTATAGCATAAATTATAAATAATAATCTAAATTATAATTAGCAATCATTGCAATAGTAGTATCTGTAGTTTTGTTTTTCTGTTATTAAACACAAAAAAAATATGTAAAGTTATTATTATTCTAGCAATTTATTCTATATTTATTTAACCATTAGATATTTTATTGCTTTGCATCTGAGATTTTACTGGTGAAGCTTTAAAACATTGAGACATGAGTGTAAATGAATTGTGAGTCCAATAAATGTGCTGTTTATTTTGTTTGCTAAAACACTCCAAGGGTTTGAATTGTTTGACTTGTGCTGGTACAAATCTTTCCACCAAAGCCAAATACTGTGGGTAAAGAGCCGAGCGCTCGCTCTGGGGTTTGCTGCAATCAATAGAGTGTGTTATCGTTTCTTAGCCCTTGTCGGTGGGAATCTAGTATTCAAGCTGAAAAAAATCTCATAGCTGCTTTTTGTTAAAGATATTTTGGCTCCTTCAAAAAACACTCAATTAACTCAAAGTGATTAACAACGGTCAGTAGGGACGACTGATTTCACTGGTTTTAGTTAACGAAATGAAACCTCCTGCAAAAGCAATGTCTGGTTTGTTAGTTTAGCAAAGTTTGAATACGTGACACACGGCCCAGGCCAGCGTGTGTATGTGTATTACCTCAGGGCACACAATATGACACTCTGTCAGTTATCTGAAGGTCATGACTATTGATTCATTGAGAACACACAGTCTGTCTAACAAAACAGCACATGCTGTCCATCGCTTCGAAGTGCACGAGTGAAAGGAAATGACTTTCACTTTACAAAAGCACTGTGATAGTCTACACTTTGTTCTGTCGAGGTGGTTTGCTGATTGTGTGGATCTCTGACAGTATAGGGATAACTTGAGCTGAAAAATGGGGCTTAGTAACCTGACACTGATTGTAGTCTATACTAATGAGCTCAAGTAATTTTCCCCTGATATCACTTTCAAAGTGACATTTTGCTGTTTCCTCGTTTTCAGCAGGATCTGTCAGGAGAGCTAATTTATATACCGGGAGCGTTCGCTCACCGTGCTGTTTTTCAAAATGCTGAGTTCGTCTAAGTGGTCTGTAGCATCTGTGCTAGCTGTAGTTTGCACTTCTGGGTTTTTCTGATGCATTTTTTTCTGCCCGTTTCACTTTAATGAACTGGAGAATGTGGAGGTCAAGGGAATGCAGGTGGTCAGGTTCTCATTTCTTCCCCCAAACTCGCTCTTATCTTGTAGCCAGAGCAAACCATTAACTCAGAAATTCACTAGATGAACATTTTTGCCTTATTTTAATGATGTGTATTTGTATTTAAAGTGGCAGTTATGAAGTGATGGGATATGTAAACACTCCTTCATATTTCTCTAAACAGTGCCATTTTTACAGTTCATTCCAATCAATTTTTGTGTAGAGAAATACATACACACACACAAAATGAAATATTGAATATGTAATAAAAAATAATAATAATGATAAATATTAGTATTGCATATTAATACAAGTATATACATATATTGCATAAATATTATATTATTTACTAATTTATTTTATCTTTTACAATTAGGTGTAAAGGTGCTAACTTACTCTAACAAGCACAAAAATTCAGCACAAAATAGTTTTGAAATATTGAATATGTAATAAAGTACAGTAATAATAGTAACAACAATAATAATTATTATTATTATAAATATTAGCATTGTGTGTGTGTGTGTGTGTATATATATATATATATATATATATATATATATATAATATTTCATTGATATTTACTAATGTTTATTTTATATGTATATATATAACAAAAGAAGTTTTGAAATATTGAATATGTAATCAAATACAATAATAATAGTAACAGCAACAATAGCAATAATTATAATTATTATTTATTAAATATTAATACAAATATATACATATATTTGATAAATATTTCATTGATATTTATTAATGTTTATTTTATATTTTATAATTGGCTGTAAATGTGTTTACTAACTCTAATAAGCACAAAAAAGACAAAAATTATGAAATATTGAATATGTAATCAAATACAATAATAATAGTAAATAATAATAATAATAATAATAATGTTGTTATTGTTATAAATATTAGTATAATTATATCAGTATAATACATATTAATACAAATATATACATATATTTAATAAATATTTCATTGATATTTACTAATGTTTATTTTAGATTTTGTAATTTGGTGTAAATGTGTTAACTACTTAATCTATTAAACACAAAAATACATAACAACAATAGATCATATATAATTAATATGTAATCAAATATAATAATAATAATAACAATAATAATTATAATACATTTTAGCATTAAATATAAAGGCAAAATGTACATATTTAATAAATATTTCATTGATATTTACTAATGTTTATTTTATATTTGAGTAAATATTATTCTAAATTGTATTTTTATGTTATTACAGTATTGACATTTCTGTTCATCATGTTAAATTAAGTTTTTGTCAGAAATGTCAAATTCTGCAATACTGACAAAATATTAAAATATTTAGTACATAATTTATATTATTACATGTTTTTTCATATACTGAAATATGTTAACATATTTAATATTTTCATGTAATAAATATTTTATATATGAAATATATGAAGTGTTTAATAAATATAAATTACTTTTTACTAAATAATAAATATTATTGTTATTGTAGTATAGTATTAATATATTTGTCCATTTCTGTCATCATGATTTTTTTTTCCCCAGTGAGTTTACCACACTGCATTATAGAATTGCTTAATCTGTAAAGATTACATGTCATGCTGCTGTAGAATTTAACCATAGCACACCTTTGATGCCTAAAAATGCTGCCTTGGTATGATTCAATACACAGCCAATTTTCAAGAGAAAGAAACAGGAAAAAATGCTGTTTTTGTATGCTCAGCAATCTGTCATTGAATATTCATCATTTAATTCCATTATTTGATGACCTGATGTTTCAGTGTAAAGTACATTAACATTACAAAAGGATGTATAGCTTGATAACTGATGCCCACAGATTCGATCCATACACTGAAATCCACACACCAGAATAACAGGCAATTAATCTGAGCCAAACGGTAAAAGAAGTAGCACACAAACAACAGTTTATGCCTCAAGTGACAGCTGAACATCTTTGACTGTTTCTGCTAACTGCCCTGATCTTTATTGTTGTCTCTTGACACGTTTAGCAGGTTTTTCTTTTTCTGTCCTGACTATATATTCCTCCTCCTCCTCCTCCACAGAGTATCGGGAAGGGCTCCCTGTGGTGCATAGACCCCGAATACAGACAGAATCTCATCCAGGCGCTGAAGAAGACACCTTATCATCCTTATTCCCAGGTGTTCACCACGCCTCCCACCTCTCCTCAGGCATATCAAAGGTAGGCAAGCGGCCCACTGGACACATCGATCCTTAAACCTCACCAAACGTCTCTCTCGCTCTCAGTGTTGCGCGCTTGTCCCCATTGGTATCGGTTAGCAAACCCACGGGCGGCGGCGGGCCGAGCGGAGCTGTCAGAGCGAGACCCGGCGTTGGGTTCCGAGCGGCTCCCTCACCGCTCCATTTCATTTTGATCTGGCTAACAGGTCTGCGTGCTCCTAGCCACTCGACTGTGCAAGACAAAATAATTGCTTTACTGTAAAACTCGAACTGGCATATCATCCTTAACAAAGGATATGGAACAAATGGGCGGCCAGCTCAGAGGCTAGAAAGGGAAAATGGAGATGGATGCCTTTAAAGAGATTGAATTAAAGCGGACAGCTCTAGTAAGAGAGATCGGCTGGGTTTCAGGTGTTGCTCAAGCATGGCGAGATGATTAAGGAATGAGGCGGAGAAGGGAGCCGCGCTCAGATGTTTTTGGATAGGGTTTTGTCACGACGGCCCGCGTTTCTCCCTTCAGCGCTATGTGCATGCTGCTAGCACATTGCTGCCTCATCAAGGCAGAAATCTCACAGCTCAACAAACAAATGCTGAATAAGGTCATTTCTTAGAAAAAAAACTTTCTACCAAAATGCATGTGTGCAAGAGGTGAAATTGCACTGTTTGCCAAACTGAGTGAAAATCATCACATATTTGATGAGAGGCTTTTGGAGAGGAATGATAATTGCTGTTATTTTATTCTAAGGTTTCTGATTATATCTGAAAGATTTTTCATAACCTTTGCACCTGGTAAATCAGTCTTATTGAATAACCACCCTTAGTCAAGTTTAACCAGGTGCTATCAGGTACATGCTTTGGATTATTTGGATTATTATAGATTGCACTATTTATAGAGGTCAGCATTATTTGGCTAAAGGTTAACGTTGAGCTGTTACATCAATGAAAAACAGGCATTCTGTACGTTTTTGTAGTAATGATGGCAGCAGTGATTCATCAAATCCTGAAGGAGGACAAGTGTAACAACATACGGCAAAAAAAGAGTATATATATATATATATATATATATATATGTATATATAGCTATATAGACACTTTTTATTATGTACAGACACTTTTTTTTTTAAAGTATATTTGCATTAATATTTTTTAAGTATGTTTTAGTAAATTCTTTGGTCATTTACAGTCAAAAAATATTTATATTGTCCAAAGTGCACTTTTTTTTTAAATAACAAAAAAAAAAAAAAACAACAACTTTTATTTACCTGACATATATTTTTAAGACTGGAAGTGTATTTAATTGCTCCTTTAAGTTCAGGTTTAATATTATTTAAAAAGGAAAAAAAAGAAAGAACAAGAAAAAAAAAAACCTTTTTATTTACCCGAAATATATTTTTAAGACTGAAACTGTATTTATTTGCTCCTTTAAGTATAGGTTTAATCTTATAGATTTAAATGTAAAAGTTTAAACAAAAATATATTTTCAGTTTGAAAAATATATATATGTTTTCTTAAGCCAGACTGTTTGCAAAAATACATTGAGCATACATTTGAAATATATTGTGGCTAGAAAAAAATATGTGTATGGGTACACTACCATTATTACATTTGAAGTCAGTAAGATTTTTAATGTTTTTTTAATGAAGTCTCTTATGCTCAAAGTTTCATTTATTTGATTGAAAATACAGAAAAAAGCAATATTATGAAATATTATCGCAGTTTAAAATAACAGTTTTCTATTTTAATATACTTTAAAATATGATTTATTTCTGTGATGCAGTGCTGAATTTTCATCAGTCATTACTTGATCCTTGATACAATCTTCAGTGTCACATGATCCTTCAGAAATCATTCTAATATGCTGATTTATTATCAAAAGAGATGTGCTCTTTAATAATTTTTCTTTTTTTTAGGATTCTTTGATAAATAAAAAGTTAAAAAGAACAGCATTTATTTAAAATAGAAAGTTTAACACATCCTTGCTGAATAAAAGTATTAATTTCTTCCAAACAAAGAAAAGAAAAAAAAATTACTGACCCCAAAATTTGAACGGTTACAAAAGATTTCTATTGGAAATAAATGCTGTTCTATTTAACATTTTATTCATGAAGGAGTTCTGAAAAAAGTATCATAGGTTAAAAAAACTAGAGAAAATAGAATAGTAGAAAACCGTTATTTTAAATTGCAATAATATTTAAAAATATTACTGTTTTTTCTGTATTTTTAATCATAAATGCAGCCTTGATGAGCAGGAAACACTTCTTTAAAAATCATTAAAAGTCTTACTGATCCCAAACTTTTGAATGGCGGTGTGTATATTTTATAAGATATTACATATATTTTCTTAGCATTTTAAAGACCCTAGTGCTCAAAACCAACCTAAAACATATGGAATAGTGCTGTGCAAATTGCATTCCACAGTCATTTTTTGGCTGTGTTTGTGCCGTTACCTGATTTGCATAATTCCTTTAGTGAATCACACACTAAAACAGCGCAGACAGCGTGTGCAAATAAATGACGCTATCAGTGGGCGCAGTTCATTCTTAGCGAATTCCCCGTCTGTACTGAGTGTTGCAGTCAGTTGTGTTCCACTGATAATGTTGTGGGAACAACACTAGGTTGGTTATTAGCACCAGGTGTTCAAAGACGCGGAAGCCCTGTGGGAAGAGGAGATCACAGAGGATGGTCCCTCTAGCTTACACCTCTTCAAAACAACAGCCTATAACAACCTCACAATACTATTTTCAAAGACACACTCTTAAAAATAAACTTTCCAATTAGAGGCAGAAAAGGTTTTACAGCCTAATGCCATAGGAGAACCTTTTTAAGGTCCACAAAGAAGTTTTAAATCTCTAGATTTTTCTTAGTGCTGCTTTAGAGATCTCGGGAGAGTTTAACTTGATCTGCTTTAAAAGATGATACAGATGCACAGATCTGAACTTCATAATGGAACATTAAGAACTTTTTTTAATCTCCCAACAACCTTTCGGCTTCATGAACCTAATGAATCTGATGCAATATTTATGTAAACTGAGTGTGTAAAAAACACAAAAGGTACATCTTTTAGCAAATCTTTTCTTTGTAGCAAATCCGTTACTCTTATTGAACGAGCTCCACCTTATCTAATTAATATTTATAAGTTGCTGAGGTTTATACTATGTTCCACCATCACATTTCAGATCGTTCTGACTACCCTGGTGTAAGGTGTGTGTGTGTGAATAAGGTAGCAAAGATAGCACAGTAGTGCTGGGCACACACAGGCTCGGCTTCCTCTCTCACTCAGGCCAGATGGTGAATCTGCGTGTAGCAGTGTGTAATAAAGTGTTTATCTGGCCACTGCGGCTCCCAGGAAGCCGAATGAAGCTTTTTATAGCATTCCTAAGGTTCACACGAATCAGCTGAGTCATAGACTGACACACTCCTCTTTTCTGCTCATATTTTGCTTTTTTTTAACATACCACTCTTTCATCTTTGCTGATTTTGTAATCACAGCAATGGCATGGAGATTATGAGATCCTGAGAGTAGTAAGCTGAGGGCTTCAGCTCTTTTTCAGGTTGTTGGTCAGGTAGGTAGACAGATGGGATGAATGCATAGTCTGTTCTGGTGATGTCATCATCAATCCCTGTGGATGGGTATGTGTCCTTATCTACTGTGGAGGGAGGAGGTGATTTAATGTAAAAGAAGGGAAAACATGGAGAAGTTATTTTGGGGTATCTTTTTGGAAATAGAACCATTTGATCTACTATGTAGACATACTCTAAAGTTTACATCCCAAAGCTTCTGTCCAGTTTTAACTGAAGTGAATTTAAAGGGAAAAGTAATCCTAAAATGAAATATCTGTCATTTATTATTCACTCTCCTTTCGTTCCAAACCTGTAAGACCTTCATTTATCTTCAGAACACAAATTTTGATTTTTCTGATGAAATTCATAAGCTTTCTGACCCTGTATAGAAAGCAATGGTACTACCACGTCCAAGGCCCAGAAAGAAAGTAAAGACATCGATAAAATAGTCCATGCAATATCAGTGGTTCAACCTTAAAGGGGTCATCGGATGCAAAGTTCACTTTTACTTTATTTGAACATTAATGTGTGTTGGCAGTGTATGTACACATCTACCCTATAATGATAAAAATCCATGCAGTGGTTTTTAATTAATCTGTAAAAATAATGTCCCCTTTTTCAAATCGAGCCATTCTCAGATGCTTGTCGGTGTGAGAGGCCGCTCCCACGATAGTTGATTGACATGAGCGTCTTACCTTAGACCCACCTTAAATCAGCTGTAACAGTCCAACCTCCATTGTTTCGATGCCGGAGCAGGGATGTAAGTTAGACAAGAATATCTCAGATTGAGCGATTGAGGTGTTGTGTTGCTGGATGTAATAGTGAACATAGTGGTCGTCATTTACTCCCAACAGAGCATCATGGTTTCTACAACAGTACATTTTCAACATTGATAATGATAAGAAATGTCTTACTGACACCAAAATATTGATGATGTTCATGTCTTTCTGTCTTCAGTCGTAAAGAAATTATGGTTTTTGAGGAAAGCATTTCAGGATTTTCCTCCATATAATGGACTTCATTGGTGCCCTAAATTTGAACTTTCAAAATGTAGTTTAAATGCAGCTTCAAAGGGCTCTAAATGATCCCAGTCGAGGAAGAAGGGTCTTACCTAGAGAAACGATCAGTCATTGTTTTCCAAAAATTATAATTTGTATAATTTTTAAGAACAAAAGCTTGTGTTGCACAGGCTCTGGGATGTGCGTCCACGGGTCATTCTTGAACGATTAGTTCATTTTGAACGAATCTTTAATGTGACTTGGGAAGAACGAGTCGTCTCGGGGAGTGATTCATTCAGTCACGCATGTGCAACATCCTATTAGGTTCTGTACTGAAATTAGTTCACCTGTTTCGAGTCTTTAGGTTTTTCGAGTCGTTCGTTCATCTTATGGGGCTGTGACGTGATGCTGATTTTGCTAAAATGAACGAAATGCCTCGGATAAAGATTCGTTCATTTTGCTGAACGAGACTCAAAGGTCCGAGTCGGTAAAATGATCCGAACTTCTCATCACTACTACGAATCACGTCTTGGAATCACCACAAGTTCATTGTCTGTGTACTCCAGCACAAAAAGGTAGAGTATGTTGAAAAACTCCATGTTATTTTCTTCTACAACTTCAGAATCGTCCGACATCATTGTACCTTTTTGTTTGTAAACAACGTTTTACTTACTTACTTACGTGATTCAATAGTATGTGAATGCGCATCCCAGAGCCTGTGCTACGTGAGCTTTTGTGCTTAAAAAGTATACAAATTTTTATTTTCTGAAAATAATCGTTTCGCTAGATAAGACCCTTCTTCCTCGGCTGGGATCGTTTAGAGCCGGCACCGGGGCATCAATCAAGGGGCACCAGTCAAGTCCACTATATGGAGAAAAATCCTGAAATGTTTTCCTCAAAAAACATAATGTCTTCACGACTGAAGACAGAAAGACATGAACATCTTGGATGACAAGGGGGTGAGTAAATTATTTGTGAATTGTTGTTCTGGAAGTGGACTTCTTCTTTAAGAGTGTACAGAGATGTAGTGATAAAGGAGTGCTTTTACCATTTTATGCCATAAAAGTAATTTTGACTAAGTAGTCAATGTACATACAAACATAATAGTTTTAAAAACAGTAGCAAAAACATCTTTTGTTGCTATCATGGCTGGTTTGGACAAAAACTCAATCTAATATGGAAGAAATTCCATGTTTGTATTGTTTGTCATATTTTCATGTTGTACATAGTTAGGACATGGTGTAAAGGTCAGTGAGAAGATGGTAATGGCTGTGGTTTTGATGTAAGAAACCTTGACTAACATTAAATGGCTGTGTGTAGGCTCAGGTAGACGAACATTCCTTAACACGCTCAGAGAGTTTGAGAGACACATCGAGAACGAAAGCGCAGGAGGAACAGCTGGGCCTCGGAGTTCACCAATGCGTGTTTGCCCTTGCGAGGTTATTAGCGTGATGGTCGCCATAGCAACAGGAACGCCTCCATGGTAACACATAGCTGAGACAGGTGCAGTTGCATCACAGGGCTATTTGTTGCCTGGCAAAAGGACAGGCCATTAGCGCTCGAGAAATACACTATCGCCCTGGAAACACGCAACTCTCCATGGCAACCGCAGATGGCTTGGAGCCTATTTTAGGGTTTTCTGTACCTGCTTTTGTCTGTCTTCATAAAAATTCGGGGATGCGTGAATTATCGGAGATGACAACTGGAGGTCCAGTTGCTTTAGGAGATTAATTTTAAATGGGACTGTGAATCTGAAGAAGAAGCCCTGAAAGAAAAAGAGGGAGGGCGGGAGGAAAAAAAAAATGCTGAATGCACCGAGAGTGACATAGTTCTCATTTTTAATAGTTGTCATTTCAGCCCGTGGGTAAAAATGCATTACTAAGAAAACAAATTCAATGTACAAGCTGATGAAAAGCCCCAGTCGGGTATTGTCTTGTTCAGCTTCTTTCTCTCCCAGACTTCCAGGCTTGTTTGTGTGCCTCTGCCCCCACCTCTCCTGCCTTCAAGTCTTCTCAGTAACACTAAATGACAAGATCGCCCACTTTTCCACGCTTACTCTAATGGTCGGTGCTGTAAATGATGGGGCTTCCATATCTGGCAGAAACCCTCAGTGCGTCCTCGGATCTTCTCCGCCTATAAAGTTCAGAGATATATTAGCTTTTCAGCAGCCCAGACTGATGAACCTTCCAATGGAACATGTCACATGTCTCTTTGATTAACGTAGGCCCGAGAAGAACATCCTTTGCGCAGAGAAGGTTTGGGGGTGGTTGAGGTACTTTGAAGGTTTAGTGCTCATGGCGTGAGTAAGGATTTCTTTAGTTCATTTAGCATACACAGACATCTTATTTAGCTTCTCTTATAACCCTTTTAGGTGATTTAGAAAAACAAAAAGGAGGTTTTGTGGCTTTTTTGGGTGGTGGTAAGGAGTCATTGGAAGCACGTCTGTGGAGATTTATTGTCTTTGAGGTATTTTTGTTCTTTTGGAGGTTTGTCAACAGCCTGCCTTTTTCCTGTTAAAAGTCCATGGAAAATATTCAGTCTGGTTCCACAAGCCGTATTTTTCGGAGCTCTAAAACCGCTTCCCTCCAGCTCTGATTTAGTTGTTTGTACAGATGAGTTTTGTATTGCAAATACACTTTCTTTGAGTTTCACCGTCTACACGCTTAAAAATGGTTCCAAGGGCGGTTTTATAGCAATGCAATAGAAGAACCATTTTGGGTTTCCCAAAGAAACTTTCAGCGAGCAGCTCTTAAAATAGCTGTGAAGAATATTTTATTAATCGAAAGAAAATTTTCCAATATAAAGAACCCTTTGTGGAAGTAATAGGTTCCACTTTCATAAAAATAAAAATTTTCACTGTCATGACATTTTTGGTTCCCCAAAGAAACTTTCAGTGGTCAGTTCTTAAAGGGGACATGAACTGAGAAATTTTTGACATATAAGAGGTCACTGTACAACCTCATCTCATGACACAAATGTGCCTGTGAGTACCGCCATGTATGTTTCGTGACATATTCGATGTGCAGTGTCCACTGAGTGGCACTAAAAGAGTGTTTGGTTTTTTCCCCAGAACAGATGAGCGTACATATGGTATGTTTTATGTGACGTTGGTTATGTTTGTGTCTCCGCAGTTCTGACTTGAAATGTCCGTTGAGTGGCGCTATAATGCTCCGTAACATTTTACTAAAGCAGTAAGCCTTAAGAACGGGGCTCACAGAGCTTATTGCTTTTATAAAACGGTTATTCCATATATGTAGTAAGGTTTTACAAAATAAAACAGAGCAAGTGCAATGATATTAATAAAAACATTATTCTTCCGCCAAACAATGTAGTTCCTCAGAAAAAGGTGTGGTTGCAACAAAGGGGTTGCCGAGCACCACAAACGTAAACAGAGGTGTATGTTTATAGAGTAATTTACAACAGCTTTGAACGCGGCTCAACCAATCAGAATCAAGGATCGGAACTAACCATTTTATAAAATATAACTTACCATCTGCACTACACCTAAACCTACTCGATAGTATGAACAAAAGCGAATGTGATGTAAAAACGCAACTGCAAGCATGCAGTTTTAGCTTGTTTTTCGATCTCTCATCTTTCAGGTCTTTCATGTCTTGTTTTTCATGGGATTCATACTCAATAAGAATAAGAATTTAGCTGTTTGGTGTCTATTTTTTGGCTAAGGACTCTCTTTGTCTGACAATTTTAATTAAACTACTGCTGATAGACGTGCTGGGGTTTGTTTATGCTTCGGGGGCTGCTTTAGAGAGTGCTATCTTGCAGCGTTGTCATGTCCTCTTATTTACAGGCTCTTTTAGGCATGTTGTTTGGTCTTAGTTTATAAAGCTAGGCACATGGAGTTAATAAAGTGTTCTGTTGCGGATATGAGATATATATTTTTTTTTTTGTTTTGGTGTTATAAAACATGAAACATTTGGGTGGTTTAGTGTTTTTGTCCTTGTCCTTGTCTGTTGCTTTTTTTGTTTTCCCATGAAGATCTGGCAACACTGACACACTGCAGGGCTTGTGAGCGCAACTAGCCCCATGTCAAAATGTGCTAGGACTGTTATTTTCTTGCATAGAATTTCTGTAAATGCGGTTGTCACTACCTGTATTTTTCGCGAGTTAATGCGGTTGTCGAATGCGGTTGTCACTCCTGTATTTTAGTGAATTATGTATGTACAGAACGCATTTAAAGAGTAAAAGGTGAACTGACAACCAAAGCTTAGCTGTAGTGTGTACATGGCCAAGGATTCCGTACCCTGAGTCCACCCTATCTACCTGGTCTCATGATGAAAACTTACCTTTTTTGCAAGATGTGAAATACGTACCAATTAGTACATATCACTGAAGTTTCCAACAGAATTGAACACTAGAGGCGGTAAAACTGCGAGCACTTGTAATCGGTTTCATACACAGTTATGATTGCAGCCATATGTTTTACTTTCTGGACATAACAAGCTTGCTCAGTCCTTGAGTACGAATGCTGTGAAAAACATGACTCACAATAAAAGAGCTGAAAGATTAGAGATCGAAAAACAAGCAACAAGCATAAAACGGTATGCTTGCGATTCAGCTTTTATGTCACATTCGTTCATGCTGTCGGGCAGGTTTAGGTGCAGTGCAGATGGTACAGTATTTTAAAATGTCATACATTAGAACTATAGCGCCACTCAATGGACATTTCAAGTCAGAACTACTGTGACACGTACGAAACCAGCATCACATAAAATGTACCATATGTACGTTCGTCTATTCCGGGGGGAAAAAAGAACAGTGCGACCCAGTGGACATTTCACACTGAATGTGTCACGAAACGTACATGGCGGTAAAAGTCCCAGAGGTACGTTTTTCGTTATGAGACCAGGTTAGTTTTTATTGCATGGTCACTATTGCTTTGTCTGTTAGTACAGATCGTTTGATAAATACTTTATTTATGTGTTTTTAACCAAAATCAGAGCAGCGTCCATCTGTGAAGGATGAAGGCTGTCAAACATACTCAACTAGCCAACCATAGCAGTGTGCATTTATTTTTATGAGTCTACAATCCGTCATGCCTATTCGAACAGAGCATTCTGAAAAAAAGCTTAAAAACAGGACGGAAAATAGACTACTGACTTTAAGTGGACCTTAAAGAACAGTACAAGATAATACTACAAGGTAGTTCATGACCCCTTTAAAAGAATAATTTGTGAAGTGAGTGTGAAGAACGTTTTAAAAATCTGAAGAACCTTTTTTTACCGTAAAGAACCTTGGAAGATGGACGTTAAAGATTCCTCATGGAATTGTTTTCAGGTTAAGATTCTGCACCGAAATTCCATCCAGTAATCGTGTGCGGCGTTTGCAACCCTCTGGCCCCGAGAAAGCCTCCATTGTGAGCCGTGAGCCCAGGCGAGAGCAGTTCAGATTTCACACGAACAAAAGTTAAAAACCTCAAGGCGAGAAGTAACCTACAGGGGAGAACCGGCGCTGGCACCAATTAGACTTTAGATTAGTTAAAGAGGATTGCGATTGTAGGGGTAAAAGGAAAATGTAGTGGGCGATAGGATTTGAAATGAGATTATAGAATCAAGCAAAAGGAGGTAAGCTTTGTTTAAAAATGAATAACCCAGGCCTGCTCCTGATGGAGATGGAGAAAGCGGCTGTTCCTTGAAAGGTGTGAGTGTTTGCATTAACAGAGCAAACAGATAGAGCGCACCAGATTAAAAATAGATGGGGTATATACCCAGCAAAACTCCAGCCGGTGGCACGTGTGTTTTACATTCAAACATCCAGCAAGGGCAAAAGAGCGCCCTTCCCTGTTGATGTTAACATTTTTGAAATCGCTCCGACGGTCATAGCCTCACCACCGGAGCCATGAAGAAGCAGGTTTTGGCTCTCGTAGCTGGCGTTAACATTTGATTAAAAAGCATTTCGGCTGAAGGAGCGAGCCACGTTCCCACAGAGCAGGTTCAAAGAGGTTCCGCTGAAGCCGGTTGGGGTCGTTTCCGCTTAGATTACCGGGATATGCATATGCAGGCCGAGGTAACGGCTGTGTTGTGTTCCAGGCCCTGTACCCTGATGTAAACCCTCCCCCTCCACCCCTCAAGTGCTGTTACACAACAGGTTTTAAATAGATTTTTACATGTTTTGAAGAAAATGAGGGGTGCTTGCCCATGCGAAATTTGCTGGCACAATGCTAGGACACAGATCAACAATAAGGTTGGCCCACAGTGTAAAAGCGTTTCAGATATTTAGCCTAGTTGACGGAAGTGTCACTTTGGTCAGCGCTTAAGCTTAACTTTTTTGATTATGTACATGCATTTTATGCATGTAAATATCTAATTTATTCTAAATGGTAATTTTGTTTATTATTATAAATATTAAAATATTGTTATGAAAATACTATAAACATTCATATAATGTAATTATATAATTAAAATATAATATGATTGTATTAAATATTATAAATATATTAAAATATTCTAAATTAATTAATTGTTTATTAATTTATTTGTTCAATTTATAAAATGAATATATAAAATCTTATAAAATGAATATATAAAAATTGTTTTTGTATTTATTATATATTTTATTTTGAAATTATATATGAATGTTTTATATTTTTAATTGTATATACTTGTGTGTATTTTTGATTTTAAATACATAAGCAAAATATAACCATAAAAATAAAATTGTAAATGTATTTCATCAAAAATAAATAATATATATATATGATATACATAAAATATTAATTCATTATATATTTTATTTCGAAATTATGTGTAGTTTTATATTTATAAATTTATAACATTACACTTTATATATTTAGTTTTGATAATTTGAATGAAATTATATTTTATTTTATATATATATATATATATATATATATTCTATGTATATTTTTATATATTTCTCATATTTAATTTTAGATATTTACTTCTGTTGTTTTTAATAATAAAATAAATAAATAGTATGTTTTATAGTTGTGTAAAATATTAGAAATATTAAATATTGTTATAAAAATACTGTAAACATTAAATATTATATTTTTTCGTTTTATATAGTCTTAATGAATAAACAATACAATGTATAGAAGTGTATATATATTAATATGTTAAAAAGTTATTTTGTTATAAAATATTACAATTTAAAAACTACACATATTCAATATTATATAATAATTTTTTAAAATTAGCTTATTTATTTAAAGTATTTAGTTCATTAATTATATATTTTGTTTTGTATGTTTTATTTTTATGTATTTATAAAAAATGTATTATTTTTATTATATATTTACTTTTATCTTTAATTATATCATTGTGTATATCATTAAAGTATTTTTATATATATATATATATATATATATATATATATATTACTTTAATTATATTATTGTGTATATAATATGTGGTTGAAAGAACGTTTAGGCAAGCAGAAAAAACATAATCCTTACTGTTGAGACCTGTAGGGTGTTTTCCATGGTGTTGCTAAGGTGTTCTGATTGGTTGCTAGGTGGTTTCTTATTGTCCCAAGGCCAAAGAGTACACCCCAAGTCTCTGAATTTCCCTTCTTTAATTTCGATGCAACTAGCCAAGCAACTAACTGTATGATTTGCGGTATCATTCATGTCTGTAGCACAAACAGTTTTGCACTTAAGTTTACTAGGAGTTAACTATAAGCAACAGTAATAGTTGCTTTAGTCAAGAACAAGAGCGGCTATTGATACAAGGCCACATCAGGGCTCATGGGCTCAAATTCCATCAGCAGCTGTTTGATTGTTCCCTCCTTTGAATGTGTTAAATTATACTGGCGAAACCATGGGCCAAATAATTGCAGCGGGAGATCTCATTTCTTTTTATTATGCTCAGAGAGTGGAGGGCGCATAATAACATATAAATAACGTAATATCATAAAAGCTTTCCTGCTTTTTTGGTTCGCTTCTTACAGCTGATTAAAAAAAGGACCTGGGTCGTCTATCATGAGGCATGCTGTGTCCATGGCAACACATACCGTAGCTGTAACCCGATACAAAGCATATGTGCATTAGGAGTATAAACACTGCTCTTGACTACTAAAGAGACGGAAGGAGCAGCAGAAAGAGGCAGAGATGGCACGGTGAACCCGGCGCCGCAGGGATCTTGCTCTTTCGTACTGTTCTTCAGCCAACAGTCTTTTTTGACTGTGTCGGCAGCATGAATACCTACGCCTGACTGTTTAAATCAACAAAAGAGTTTGCTCATATTTATCTGAAGCTTAGTGTGCTTGTGAGGGAATTCAGACATAACGAACTAACTCACTTTTTCACGTTTTTGTAATTTTGTTAGAACACTTGGGTACTGCACACTTTTTGTTTTCTTCTTAAACAGTAAGGATAAACATATGTTTCCTGTAGCCAGACTTACAATATTTCAGGGCATGAAGCATATCTGGTATGGATTATGCCAAAATCAAATCTTTCAAGTTGTAGTTTAAGTAGTTAAGTTGGTCAGGATCTACATTTTTAAATAGTATTTTGTATAGTTGTGTATAAAAATACTGTAACCATTAAATATTATATTTATATAATAAACAATAAAATGTATATGATTATATTAAATATTGTAAATATATTAAAATATTACAAATAAAATACTATACATATTAAATATTATATATTATATATTTTTATTAAAAAAATAAATTCATATTGTTTTTTTTTAATTAGCTTATTTATTTAAAGTATTTAGTTGTTATTTAGCTTTGTTTTAAATAAAATATGAATCAATTGAATATAATTGTATTAAATGTTATAAATAATAAACGTTTTACATAAACCATCAATCAATTGAATATATAGTTGTGTAAAATAATATAAATATAAAATATTGTTATAAAATAATATAAACATGAAATATTATATAGTATAATTTTTCTTTTAATATAAAATCTTCATGAATAAACAGTAAAATGTATGTAGTTGTATTAAATATAAATATATTAAAATATGATTTAAAATAGTATAAATATTAACTATTATATAATATTTGACATTTTTTATTTTAAATTAAATAAAGAAATTAATTAATTAATTTCTTATAAGTTTTTAATTAGCTTATTTATTTATATACGTTTTTATTTAGTTGTTTTAAATAAAACATTAATTAATATATTCTATATAATTTTATTAAATGTTATAAATATTGAACATTTTACATACAATTACAAAATATTAAAGTATTATTAAAACATTAAAATATTGTTATAAAAATACTATGAACATTACATATTATATAATATATTTTATATACATTTTTAATTAGTAAATAATAAAATGAATATAATATAATGTATTAAATATTCTAAATATATTAAAATATTATTTAAAAATACTATAAATATTAAATATTATATAATTCGATTTTTAAAATAAATGAAATAAGTTTATATTGTGTATAATTCTGTTTAATATTATGTTAATTTCTGCCTTTATTACTCAGTTTTTCAAATATTAATTAATCAATTGAATATTATTGTATTAAATCTTATCTTAATGTTATAATATAGTAATACATAATAGTTACGTAAAATAGTATTCATCTTAAAATATTGTTATAAAATATTATAAACATTAAATATAATTTAATATATTTGATCTTATTATATAAAATTTTAATTAGTAACCAATAAAATGTAATATAATTGTATTAAATATTAGAAATATATCAAAACATTATTATTATATTATTAAAATACTATAAATATTAAATATTATATAATTGTACATTTTTTAATAAATAAATAAATTTCATAGCATTTTTCAATTAGCTTATTTATTTATTCATTCATTTATTTTTATTTCGTTTTTGTGTTAAATAAAATATTATTTTATTTTTATTTAAATTTTATTATTATTATTATTTTTGTGTTTATTAAAATATGAATTAATCAATTGAATGTAATTGTGTTAAATGTTCTAAATGTGAAACATTTTGCATACAATATTAATTATCAATTAATTAAATATAATATAGAGGTGTAAAATATTTTAAATATTAAAATATTGTTATAAAAATACTATAAACATTAAATGTTAATGTGGTTTATTTATTTTTATATAAAATTTTAATTATTAAACAATAAAATAATTGTATTAAATATTCCAAATATATTAAAATATTATTTCTAAAATACTATAAATATTAAATATTATTTTTTAAAAGAAATAATTAAAATAATTTGATATAATGTATAGTTATGTTTAATATTATGTTACTTTATGCCTTTATTACTCAGTTTTGCAAGTGTTGAACTTAAGTATCTTAATCAGCAATTCAATTAACAGTGATATATTTTAAAGTTTCTGATTTTTGTGGAGTGAATATTTTTATACTGTTCTGATATTATCAGCCCAATCTTTAATTTACTGTGGTTATAGGGAGCGAAAGTAAATGTATTTGTATTTAGTTTTACCTTTGCACTTATAAGATGGTACGCTTTGTTTTGTTTTGTTTTTATTTAGGGGATAAATGCTTTAGAACTGGTGGATCCTTACATTAGTAATGACTGCATGCTGTACTCAGGTGTAAGGTTAGTGAAAAAATCTCAAAGTTGAAAGTTAGAGATGTTTCAGTTGCTAGGCGACTAGTATGCTAATGAAGATGTTCGTCTCAAGCTGTGTCTGAGCTGTGCTGAGATATGTTTTAATCACTCTCAACGGGAAAAAAGAGGGGAAAAAAAATCAAACACATTCTGACGGAACACTGTAATTAATGGATCCGTAAAGAAATAGAGAGGTTCCATTACTTCTCACACTAAATTATCCTCAATTGTCAGGGCAGATACCTGAAGTCTGACAGCCCTGCGGAGATTAGCAAATGTGAAGTGGCAGCGCTGTGTTTATTGGCTTTGGCACACGGCCTCTCGACGCTCCGAGATGCCACGCACCGTAGAGCGCTCCTTCGTCGGAAGAGGTCCAGAGCCAAAACAGCCCTGTCAACCCGCGGTCTTGCGCTTTTAAATACGCCGTGTAGACAAATGTGCTCAAAGCCCTGTGCCACCTCTGTTTGTTCTAATTCTCAATTAGTTAATATACTCTAAGAAGATTAAGAAGGGGGAGATGACAGAGCCAATGTCTGCACATACTGAATCTACAGGGAGGCAGAAAGTGGATAGAGGGCTAAATTGAAGATTAGACTGCTCCTGATTAGATTTGTGAAGCTCTCAGTGAGCGCTGAGACGGAGGAGGAATCGTACACAAGCAGATAATTGATAGAAACTGAGCAGCTAATCCACGCAAAAATATTTCGTAACCTTTCAAGCGAAAAATATTCAGATCAGAAGGAGCTGTCAGGAAAGAGAGACGTGGATAAACCGTTTCCAAACTCTGTGGGAACTGAGAAATGTGAAACCATGCTCCAGTACTTTGCAAATCCCAAACAAAAAGGTCAGGAAATTCATATTTGCTGTCACAAATGATCAGTGTTTGGGAATGCGAACAGTATGGAGCGTGAAAAATCATGGCTGTGGGATGAAGATTGCATTAGAGAAGATGAGAAAGATAAAGAGAAAATTCATGACTGATTTTTGGAACTTTGATCATATTTGAAGCACTTGTATTGTTCGCAAACGTTCTCAAGTAACACATTTGGTTAACATTTAATACTTGTTCAAGATTACATACTGTTGCAAAACTTACAATAGTTTATCTTTTCTATATATATGTAGTCAAAAGTTTTTGAACAGAAAGACATTTAATGTTTTTTTTGTTTTTTTAAAGAAGTTTTTTCTGCTCACCAAGCCTGGATTTATTTGATCCAAAGTACAGCAAAAACAGTAAAATATTTTTACTGTTGAAAATAACTGTTTTCTGTTGTAATATATTTTAAAATGTAATTTGTTCCTGCAATTTCAAAGCTGAATTTTTAGCATCATTACTCCAGTCACATGATCCTTCAGAAATCATTCTTATATTCTGATTTGCTGTTTAAAAAACGTTTATTATTAGTATTATGTTAAAAAGAGCTGAGTAGAATTTTTTCAGGTTTCTTTGATGAATAGAAATTTCAGAAGAACAGCATTTATCTGAAATAGAAATCTTTTTATAATAGCAAAAATGTCTTTATCATCACTTTTGATCAATTTAAAGCATTCTTGCAAAAAATATATATATTAAAATATATTTTTTTAATAAATAGAAGTATTGATTTCTATAATTAATCATTATCTATCATTATCATTTTAGAATTTCTTTAAAAAAAGAAAAAAAAATATATATATATTATATTTATATTATATATATATATATATATATATATATATATATATATGCTACAAAAATAATGTGACAAAAGCTTTTTATTTCAAATAAATGCCTGAATCATAATAAATAAATACTTGAATCAGCTGTTTTACATATTGATAATTCTGATAATAAAAAATGTTTCTTGAACAGCAAATCAGCATATTAGAATGATTTCTGAAGGATCATGTGGCACTGAAGACGGGAGTAATGATGCTGAAAATTGACCTTTGATCACAGAAATAAATGACATTTTAAAACATTCAAATAGAAAGCAGTTATTTTAAATAGTAAAAATATTTCACAATTTTACTGTATTTGCTGTAGTTTGGATCAAATAAATGCAGGCTTGGTGGGCAGAAGAGACTTCTTCAAAAAACATTAAACATCTTACTGTTCAAAAACTTTTGACTGGTAGTTTATATATGGAATATTTAGTAATAACCAAAAATAGATCAGTGTACGTATACAATATAATGAAGTAAAACAATTTGTTACTATACTGATTATATATTTTAACATCACTTTATTATTTTTTTATACAGTGTATAAAATTTATAATATTTTCTGTTTATACAATAATGGTTAAATTTCATTTTTTAAAAAGTGCTATATTTATCCTAAATTATTTGATTTATTATACTATGTCAAATAATATACTGAATCGCAGGCATCTGAGTATTATATTTTGTTACGGTGACCCTGACATATCTGTTGTTCCTTCCATTCTTCGCAGATACCTTTTTAGTTTGCACACACATTCTGCCTCGTACTATCCCTTCTTTTCATGAAGGACCTGTTGACCTCCTTCTCCAAAGGATGTCCATGATCACCAAGAAAAATCAATAGCTTTTATATGTGAGCAATCCTGAAGTCTGATTCCATTTTTCACAGCCAGCAGAGTAACTCAGCTTTTTTTTACTGTGCATTCCAGGCATATTCGAATGTCTATTTTTAGGCGTTTTAAAAAAAACAGTAATACAAATAAATAAAAATAAACATCTTCCTGCCTGAGTGACAGTGCAGAGCGCAGACATGGATTTCCTGATAGCTCAGCTCATTTGTGCTCAAAATGGTCCCATCAATGGGGAGTGTGTAGTTCAGCTGAAGAGTTTCCCGCTGTGCAGCTGCATATTGAAGTCTGCAGCACCATCACCTGAGCCGGCCTGTCATCTCACTACCAGGAAGTAATGATTAAAGCTACGAGGGCTCAATTTGAAAGAGAATGTAATGACTATGTTGCTGCATAGTCACGTCTCAACATTGTATAAGCCTACATGTTTTGTTTACTTGGTCAGCAGCAGTTTGCTGGAGGCAGAGGAAGTTTCCTTACAAAAGCCTGTCAGTGTACCCAAAGTTTCCTTCAAAATATCAAAGTTACTAGGTTTTTTTTTTCTTTGGAAAAGTTGTTTTGAAATTCATCTTATTATAATACTTGAAGGAACAGTTGACCGCCAAATGAAAATTTGCTGACAATTTATATACCCTCAGACTATCAAAGGTGTAGATGAGGCTGTTTCTTCATCAAATCAGATTTAGGAAATTTATCCAGTATCCATACTCTGCAGTGAATGGGTGCCATCAGAATGAGACTTTTTTAGAAACAAGTCCATCATTAAGACGTCTTTAACATCAAACATCTCATCTGAATCAGGAGAGAAATATGCACAGATATATATATATATATATGTATGTATAGAGAGAGAGAGAGAGAGAGAGACAGTAATATATATATATATATATATATGATGGATTTAGGACTCATAATTTTGGCCAGAAACAGTTTACAGTTAAAACACCTAGATCTGTTTCTGGTAATTTATAGACTGGAGTCGTGTTGATTACTTGTGAGTTTTTGTGATGTTTTTATCAGCTGGTTGAACTCTCATTCTGATGGCACCCATTCACTGCAGAGTATAGATACTGGATAAATTTCCCAAATCTGCACTGCAGAGGCTCCATTGGTGAGCAAGTGATGTAATGCAGAATTTTTCCAGATCTGTTTTGATGTAGAAACAAATTTGTTTACATCGTGGATGACCTGAGAGTAAATATGCAGCAAATTTTAATTTTTGCATGAGCTATTTCTTTAAAACAGCCATGCATAATCAGAATCTTTGGTATTAGCGTTGCTACTTAGACTGTTTTTTAAACATTTCGTTTAAAATCATGTAGTTTTGCAGCTTTCTAGTTGCATCAGTTGATGTTATTAATATAAAACTGTGATAACATGATCTCATAACTTGACAACTTGAACTGTGATCCTGTATTAACTATTATTAATGATTTTACAGTATCAACATTAAAATTGGCAGAAGCTACAGTCACCATGGTATTTCTTTGGATATGTGTAAATGTGCTCGCTCTGTCTCACTCTCGCTTTCTCTGTCTTTTGGCACTGTTTATCTCTTAAAATATCTTTCATGCCATTTCGCTGTCTGTTTTTCAGGATTGCAGTCCATCTGTCAGTTGTACATCATCTGTTTGTGTCACTTTCTCATCATTTCTCTCCACTGTGTTTTTTTTACAGTATGTCCAGTCCTCCAATTTGGCCAGGAAGTCCCTTTTACAGAAAAAACAAGGGAGTCCTGCTACAAGGTAGAGTGACGTGTCTTACCGTATTTACATGCTTGTGTGTTTTTGGTTCCACTGACAAGTGCTTTCTACTTTTTTTTTTTTTTTTTTAACCTGCGTCAGTTCTACTACAAGAAGGGATCTTGGTTTATTTGCATGCTCTTTAGATGAGCCTTTGCTTCAACAAAAGGCTCATATTCATGTACCTGGCTAGCTCCTAAAGGAATTAGCTGGGTGGGTGTTTATTTGGTTTGTTTGCTCTGGTTTAAAAAGAGCTGCTTCAAATCTGAGACCATTTTTCCTCACTTCTTTTCATGTGGTATTTGGATCCTGCCAGCCTTTCAGTCGTTACCGCTCTCTGTCTTATTCTGTAATCCAGAACATTTTTTTCGTTTTGCAGTTCTGACGTGCAAGTCCTTTTCCCTATTGTTGAACAAACGAGTTGAAGTGTGAAGTATTCAAAGAAAGCTAAACGAATAAAATGAGACAAAAGATTGATTGATGATTGCTAATGTCCTGGCCTGAACTTACTTCCTTAACCCTGTGTGGTATGGTGCATCTATATGGCACAGCATTATTTCATTTACTCTCTTTTTACAGAAAAGACATAATAACGTAATATATTGGAAATAAAATTAAATGTTTAAAGTAACATATAATACGTACACTCCTACCTAATCTCATGACAAAAATGTACCTGTGGTATACGTACAAATAAATACATATCACTGCAGTTACCAAAAGAAATGAACACTGGAGGCGGTAAAGCAGCGAGCATTTGTAATCGTTTCCGTACACAGTTATGATTACAGCTCCATATGTTTTGCTTTCCGGACATAACAAGCTTGCTAGGTAGCTCGACTGACACGGAATTGGACTTAGGATGCGGAATCCTTGGGTATGAATTCCATGAAAAACATGACTCATGATGAAAGCTTTCATATGGCAACTTCACATTTTTCAGGAATCTTTCATGAATAGAAAGTATAGAAAACTTTCTTTCCCAGCTGTTTATCTTCACAGACATAAACGACTGTTTTTGTAACTCGTGTTTTTCTAACATAAACTTGTGTGTATTTGACAGGTTAAGCGCAATAAGACATGAAAGAGAACTTATTTAAGTACTCATCTGCCATGTGACAGCCATTTTCTGTGCGCTCAAAAACTGTATATCAGAAGTTTAAACTAAAATGGCTTTAAAGCGCGTGATTTCAGCATAATAGACATGATAATCAAAACCAAACAGATGTTTTTTGACAAAGTATCTGACATATGAGCTGTAAAGGCACAGCCCTACTCTGGAAAAGGGGCCAGGGAGCAGCAGCTCATTTACATTTAAAGAGACATGCACAAAAACAGCATGTTTCTGCTTCCACTCAAAATAGGCTTTTTCAAAATGATATAATAAATGATCTGTGGGTGTATTTTGAGCTGAAACTTCACAGACACATTCTGGGGACATCTGAGACTTCAAAATCAAAATTTACAGATAATTTACTCACCCCCTTGTCATCCAAGATGTTCATGTTTTTCTCTCTTCAGATGTAAGGAAAAGCCGTTTTTTGAGGAAAACATTCCAGAATTTCTCTCCATATAGTGGACTTCAATGGTGCCCCTGAGTTTAAACTTGCAAAATGCAGTTTAAATGCAGCTTTAAAGGGCTCTAAACAATCCCAGCTGAGGAATAAGGGTCTTATCTAGCGAAACGATTGGTTATTTTCTAAAATAAAAAAAAAATTCAATTTATATACTTGGTTTATATACATTTAGGGTATGTCGAAAAACCCCTATCTCATTTTCTTCTCCAACTTCAAAATCATCCTACATTATTGTTTTATCTTTTTTGTTAAGAGCGTTTGATCTTCTTTGCATGTTCACTTTGTAAACACTGGGTCGGAACTTCTGCAGTGATTTAGGACGATTTTGAAGTTAGAGGAGAAAATGTGATGGGAGTTTTTCGACATACCCTCACTGTATTGCCCCAATTAGACAGCTAGACAAGACGAACGTTTGAGGTTAAAAAGTATATTAATTGTCGATTTTTTAGAAAATAACTGATCATTTCACTAGATAAGACCCTTCTTCCTTGGCTGGGATTGTTTAGAGCCCTTTGAAGCTGCATTTAAACTGCATTTTGGAAGTTCAAACTCAGCAGCACCATGGAAGTGCACCATATTGAGGGAAATCATTAAATGTTTTCCTCAAAAAACATAATTTCTTTACGACTGAAAAAAAGAAAGGATGACAAGGGGGTGAATATATTATCGGTAAATTTGAATGCATCCTTACTGAGTAAAATGATTAATTTCTTAAAAAAAACAAACAAATCTTAAATGATAGTCTATAAAGTATTCCACAATTGGATGATAATGATAATGTTTACCATACAGGGTTAATCCTTGTTGCTTGCATAAAAATAAATCGTTTTGTACACACAACCCTTTTAAAGCTGAATCTACGATAGCAAGCCTTTTAAAACTAGACCTTGTGGCTGTTTCCTTGCTTATTTTAATAATGGCTGCAATGAAATGCCTTATTACACTCATTAGCCTCAGCAGGCAGAGGATTGGATGGGTTGTTGCGCACTTTTCCTCGGTATCTTGGTCCCGGCACTCGGAGAGTAAATGTCACGATAACAGTTACAGTGTTTTTAGTTTATTTAGTCAATGCAAAGTAGCAGTAAGTAATGTTTTAAAGATAATATACTTCCTATTGGTTGCATGTGAATTTATTGATAGAGATGGTGGGTAGAGGACAGGAAGTTATGCAAAATCAGAATCACATGGCTAGTGCATGTGCACAAAGCACAATTTGCTCACAGTTTATTCACCTCTTAACAGTTTTATCCAATTTAAAGGCTCAGTGATACAAGTGGTTGACTTATTGACATGTCCGGAAGCGATTTGCATTCAGTGCACCAAAGACCTGAACTATATTTAATTTGACTGGAAATTATTCTCACCAAACTCTAAAGACATTGACCGATGGCTTGGTTTGTTGCACATCGTACAGTCCATCGTCCTCCTCTTCTTAGTATGTGGCGGATTCCCTCCGCGTGTATTTTTTTGAGACTCACGCGTGTGAATCACAGTAATCAGAGATTTAATTAACCTGGTGGCATTTAAAGCGGCACACTAATGGAAGTGTGGCACGAGAGCTGTTATTATAAATATGTTTTCCATCCGAGCTGCGAGTGTGACACTCACGGCAGTCCAAAGCCCAGCAGACATCCACCTCCTACAGCACCGACTTCAGTTGCTCACTCACAGCCTGATCATTATTTTGCTTTTTTGTGAGTTTAGTTACATAAACCCCTGCACCATAATGAGTATCTGATGTGTGCGAATGAGTGCCTAGTTATATGTAGTCGGTTATACATCATCACCCTCTTAAACACAACATCACAACACACCTTCTCGAAAAGCGGCTTTTGAGCACTGCATAGAGGTGCCGTGCAGGCACCAACTTGCTCGGTGTAATTGGCAGTTAGCTGTGTGTTTTGTAAACTCTTTTGTGGCTGTGATATTATCTGACGCGTGGGGAGGCGACAGCGATACACCTGCAACGGCTGCCACATTTGTAGGAGGGACATCTGCTGAGCTCAGAAGTGCGAGCGTATACTAACGTACTGCGCCCTTCGCCGTCCTTTTTTCTCAGATATGCAGTTAAACATTAAAGCTAAGTTTTCTTCTGCCTGTCAAGGCCCTGTCCGTTGCAACGCTTTTGAAACATCAATTAGAACTAAGATGCTAGCTTGATATAATTAGCAGCTTTAGAGGAAGTTTTAAAAGCCAAAAAAAGTTATTAAGGCTAAATAATCCGTTTTATGAAAAAGATGGATGTGAAATGGGTTCAAATGCTGGAGAACAAAGTGCAAGCTGGTTTAATTTCAGAGATAACATGTTTCAAGAAAATTTTGGTTCTTGTTTTTCTAACAAAAGCTGATCATCTGCATCCGCGTGATAGTTGAAATGGCACAGAACACTGGATTATGTCTCTGAGGATTCTGGGAGTGACACTCAACTGTGTGTGGAGATGATGTTTGAGGGAGTGACAGTGTTTATGCTGAACGTGATTGATTTGCATCCTCAGATATCATTTAAAACTTCGTTTTTCACTCTGATGTGATTTAAAGAGAGTAAAATATTTAGATTTTTGTGTTCTCTCTGAAGTTGCTCTGAGATTTTGCAGGGAAGTCTCTGGACAGACTAGCTGGAGGTCTTTTGGCTATTGCTTTTATTGGAAACAGGTCGATCACTGGCACATTGTCAGTCATGGCAGCCCAGAGGTCATTTACTTTCAGAATGGCTTTCTTTGAAGTCTACTAGAAAGTTCATAACTTGTCGTAAATTGTAAGCGAGTGTGAACACAGATAGGGGGCATGTGTGGCCTAGTCGGTAAAGTCACCTGGAATTTCCATTTGCATCCCATTTTAAGTCTATAATGTAATGTATTTTTGGGTGAAACAGGATATTCAGTGTAAGGCCGTCAGGAATTGATTTTATCCTTAAATAGGAAGTTTGGTGAAACAGTGGCCACCCAAATACATAAATAAATTGACAGAAAATATTGATTTGTTATGCGAAAAGGTAACTAGACTCAGAATATATATGAATATATATATATATTATATATAGGTTAAGGGTCCAAGGCTGGACTTTTTTAATATATTTGAATATTATTAATTATTTAATTGTTTTTTTTTGTTTGTTTGTTTTTTAATGGTGAATCTTAATTTTCAGTAACCATTACTCGAGACTTCAGAGTTATAAAAGCATTTTTATGCAAAAACTGTAATATTATAAATGTCTTTAATGTCATTTTTGGTTAATTTAATGCATCCTTGTGAAATAAGTATCAGTTTCTTTAAAAAAAAAAAAAGCCAGCTTATTTTTTATTTTTTTTTAAATCATAATACTTTTTTCAAGATTCTTTAAAGAAAAGAAAGTTTATAGAATTTATTTAAAGTTATAACAGCATTTTATGCAAAAACTATATTATAAATATCTTTAATGTAATTTTTGATCAATTTAATGCGTTCTTGCTAAATAAAAAAAACAAAAAAGTGTGCTTAATTCTTTTTTTTTTTTTTTTTTTTTTTCGGAAATCGTAACACTTTTTTGAGGATTCTTTGAAGGAAGGAAAGTTTATGTTATTTATACAAAGTTACAATAGCATTTATATGCCAAAACTGTATATCAAAAACAGTAATATTATAAATGTCTTTTAATGTCATTTATGATTAATTTAACGTGTCCTTGCTGAATAAGTATCAGTCTCTTAAAAAAACAAAGCCTGCTCAATATTTATGTATTTATTTATTTATTATAGTAATCATGATACTTTTTTTGAGGATTCTTTGAAACAAGTTTATAGTAAAAGTATATGGTTTATGAAGTCATAACAGCATTTGTTATGCAAAACAGTAATATTATAAAAACAGTAATATTGTAAATGTCTTTAATGTCATTTTTGATTAATTTAATGCATACTTGCTGAATAAGTATCAGTTTCTTAAAACAAGTGTGATTTTTTTTTTTTTTTTTTTTTGTGGAAATCATAATACTTTTTTCAAGATTCTTTGAGGAAAAAAAAGTTTGTAGTATTTATAAGTCAAAACAGCATTTATATTCAAAAATTGTGTATCAGAAACTGTAATATTACAAATGTCTTTAATGTTAATTTTTTATTAATATAATGTGTCTTTGCTGAATAAGCATCAGTTTCTTTTCTTTTTTTGTGGAAATCGTGAGTTTATTTTTCAAGATTCTTTAAAGAATAGAAAGTTTATAGCATTTTATGATGTTATAACATGTAAATGCAAGAACTGTAATATTATAAATATCTTTAATGTAATTTTTGATTCATTTAATGCATTTTTGCTGAATAAGTATCAGTTTCTTAAAAAAAACCTACACATTTTAACTTAGTAGTGTATGTAAGTATGCATATATATATTTGTATTTTATTAAAAAGCCTAAAGCTATTTTCTTTTCTTCAAGTGCATGTATCATTATTCTGTCCGGAGATCTTGTTATAGCAAAGCTTGTGGTAAATTAGTGTACTGGTCCTGCACACTGAAGCTGTGTGTTAGCACTGTGACAAGTGGTCCATATCCAGCCCTCTTATTGGATTTTAACAGACTTTTTACTGACGGAAAAGACAAGCGCAGAACCACACAAAGACCAAGAAGTTCTAAGAACTATTTAATAAGGGATTACCAGTGAGATTTACTCCTTCAGTTTCACTGCAAAACTGATCATTGCTCTCCCTCTCTCCCCTCTTTCTTTCTTTCTTTCTGTCTGTCTCTCTCTCTCTGTTATTTTCTCACACTCTCTCACAGCTAAGCACCTCTCACCTCTCGCCCAGTTACCAGTAGGTCGGGATTGATTTGGTGATTGTGGAAGCCCTTTTGACACTCCATGAAAAACGATCCAAATAAACCCCCCTCTTTCCTCTCTTTTGCTCTTTCCTGTGTGGTTTTTTTCAGCCTCTTCATGTTGAGTAGCGCCTCTGAAGTTCAAAGCCTGTAGAAAGCTGTGGCTGTGTTTAGAAATGCTGTAGAACACAAACTATGCTTCTGTTGCTAAATTGGTGAAAGGAGGCTTAGAGATTTATAACTCTTTACATATTTGTGAAAACCCCTTATAATGCTAGAATGTTTGCTATGGTGGTTCTAGGAGGTTACACTCTTAAAAATAAAGGTGCTTCACGATGCCATAGAAGAACCTTTTTTGTGTCTAAATGGTTCCATGAACCTTTAACATCTGAAGAACCTTTCTGTTTCACAAAAGGTTCTACAGATTATAAAAAGGCAAGAAAGAACCTTTGACTGAATGGTTCTTTGTGGAACCAAAAGTGGTTTTTCTATGGCCTTTATTTTTAAGTGTTTACTTCATCAAGTTACATGATTATGAGGTGCACATATATATTTGAGGTCAGTGTTTTTTTATGAGGCATGACAGTAACAATAAAGAGGAAGGAAGTCTTATTAAGAAGATGTCCCAGTTACCCAGAGTGCACTTTTCCCCTCTCTGTGGCTCAGTGTGATCTTTGGGTTATTATAGTACAATTACACATCATGTTTGCATTGAATCATTCCAGACCAATGGGATTAGGACACAAAACATCCATGATGTGCTGTGACATATGCATTTGGGAACGCGCGCATATTCTCCAGTCACGTCCACAGTTTAAATGTGGCTAAGAAGTGCATAAAAAGCAGCACACAAACCAAATTTGTAAAGCTCTCTTCCCGCAAGCCGACTGTATTCATCACGTAGACGACACGTTACAACTAACTTTTGTTTTTGAGTTCTGATGAATTACAGCGAGACACGTCTCTCAGTTTTTTCCCAGCCGCAACAGTTTGAAATTCAGGGGCTAAGTCACTCGCTCGCTGAGAAGAAAGGCTGTCAGGATTGGACGGAGCTGTGGAACTCTTTCAGTAATGCTTTTCAGACCTTATTATTCTCAACGCCTGCAAGTGTGCGCTGGAACGGGAACGCTGTCTCCTGCCTGCCTTTCTGTCTTGCACGTTTCCTCTTTTATCTCCTCTTTGTTCTACAAGAGTTGTATCAAAATGGACGTGACAAAACTGAGCCGTGTTTTGAATATGTAGTCACGTCTAGGATGTGTACGGGAATGCGTGTATGTACTTTCGTGTCAGTGCGTGTCTGTTTGTGCACTCTCCGTCCTTTCATCCTTCATTAGTGTTCCTTCGCTTCTTAATGTTATTAGGGTTATCGGTAATCTAATTTAATAAATGTGACATCACAATCATATGCACATCAAAGGAATAACCCAGGTTCAATACAAGTTGAGATCAATTACATTTTATATTTTAATAATTTTTAAAAATATTTTTAGATTTTCAACTCACCCCTAATTGTCTTAAAAAAGGCGAAAGAAAAACAAGTGTATGCTGAGGCACTTACAGTGGAAAGAAATAGGGCAGATTTTATGAGATTTAAGAGCAAAAATGTAAAGCTTTTAATTTTTAAAAAGCACTTACATTATTTTTTCTGTTAAACTTGTGTAATATTGTGACTGGGTCAATTTATATTTAGATTTATACATCATCTGAAATATGTGAATACGCTGAATAAATAAGCTTTCTATTGATGTATGGTTTGTTAGGATCAGACAATATTTGGCCGAGATACACCTATTTGAAAATCTGGAATCTGAGGGTGCAAAAAATCAAAATATTGAGAAAATCGCCTTTAAAGTTGTCCAAATGAAGTTCTTAGCAATTACTAATCAAAAACTAACTTTTTTTCTCAAAACATTTTGATTTTTTACTTTTCGTAATTACGACTTTTTTCTCATAATTTCGACTTTATTCTCAAAATATTTCAACGTTATTCTTAAAACATTAGACTTTATTGTCATGATATTTTGATTTATTCTCAAAATATTTAGACTTTTTTTCTTGAAATATTTCTACTTTATTCTCGTAATGTTTTGTCGTTATTCTCAAAATATTTTTACTTTATTCTCAACATATTTCGACTTTATTCTCGTAATTTTGACTTTATTCTCAAAGTATTACGACTTTAATCTCGTAATCTTAGATTTTTTTTTTACGTGGCAATAAAACGCTGTTGTAGAACCCAGAACATTAATGTAAGATATTAATTTAAACTAAAACAATTTGTTTTATCAGAACACACAGCTACTTTCGAAAATCTGTCTACAGAAATGCATGTTTACAGTAAAAAAACATCAACCCCCATGAATGTGTTTTCTTCATGTAATAAACAGTAATGAATGAATGTGGGAGAGTTTCTCTTGGCTTGAGGCTTTGCTTCGGGGGATCAGGGTGAAAATGTTCCTTGTGCTCCTTTCACCTGCCATTCCTCAGATTTCACCATTGATAAATAGCTGCTGTGTCATAATTGTTCCGCATTTCTTCATGTCTTTGAATTAGTTGAAAGAAAGAGAGAAACGCTGAGAGAAGGAGTGCAAAGAGAGCACAATAGAGCGCTGTGTTGTCATGCCGGTGACATTACCTGTCTTCTCTAGAGGTGGATGCGTAAATTTTCATTTCAGTCATTCTTTCATTCTCTACTACAGCGGCTGCTTTGAACCTACATGAGTCAGATGAGTGACTAAGAAGTCACATTGAAATGTATTCATCTCTGCCTCTGATGCCACCCCGGCTAACGATGGGGGGTCCGCTCTAAAAGATACATGCCTTCCAGCATCAGGGAGAAACGTCTGGGGAACCCTTGTCTTACCATTTCGCAAGGCCCCAGCCAACATAAAACATACTGTATATACAGTGGGATTCGCATTAAAATCTGGGTTTTTAAAGCGATAGTTCACCCAGAAATTACAAGTCTGCCATTAATTTCCATGCTCACGTCGTTCCAAACTCATAAGACCTTCGTTTATCTTCAGAACACAAAGTATTGTTCTCGTAGCTTCATAACATTAAGATTGAGCCACTGATGTCACATGGACTATTTTAATGTTGTCCTTAGCTGCGTTGCTGTCTATGCATGGTCAGAAAGTTCTCGTATATCATCAAAAATATCCTAATTTGTGTTTTGAAGATGAATGAAGGTCTTACGGGTTTGGAACGACATGAGCATGGTGTTTAATGAAAGAAATTTCATTTTTGGGTGAACTATCCCTTTAAGCAAACTTGTGGAGTTCATGCCGCTCTAGTGCTTTTCCTTAGCAGCAGAAATAAAAACATCATATTTTATTAAATACAATTTTTACTTAAATTGCTATATGTGTGATACAGAAAGTGTAATTTGTGATTAAATAGAAGTGTTTTCTCCAGTGATCTCAGAATATATTTGCTCTTGTGCCTCCTGACCTGCATATTTGGATAGACTCTGACTGCCTCTGGGTCAGATTTTTTTCTCTTTTTTTTTTGGATTTTTCCTAAGGCCTGTCTATCTCCATCTTTCCGTCCCATCTTTCCTCCATCTCCTTCTTCCACTCCCACCGAGTAAGGAAGGCATTGTGTCTGTATGACTCAGATAAAAGAAGAATAAATCTCCATTTTTGTCAGGCTAGTGAAGACAATAAAATGAAGTGACAGAAAGAAAGAAAGAGGGTGGATTAGATTGGGTTGAGTGAACGAAAAAATGCTTTAAAAAGCCTTGAATGCCTCATCCAGGACATTTCTAGTCTTTTAAAATCAACTCAATATGTTGAGCTCATTAATATACTGGAGCAGAATACAGAAGTCTTTGTTTACATGCGAGGGTATTAGAAGGTTGCTACTGTAGGATGTTGCTAAGTTTAAAACTTGACTATGACTGAATAATAATAGTGATGTTTACCTTAGCAAGCAGCAATAATTATATGTTGGTCATCACCTACAAAGCCATTTCTCCTCATCAATTCAGTCTTCCCAATTAGGGACTGAGAAAAATAGAGAGATGGACAGAAAGCAGATAGGACAGAACTAAAGACATTAATCAGGAGAAAGTCTTTGGTCTTCCGGAGGCAGCGTGTGCCCATCTCTGAGACTGATGGCAGATCGTCTGTTCTTCGTATTGTTTTCTCGTCCGTCTCTCAGACGGAGGTTCGTGGGTGTTGCGTCTTGCTGAGCAAATTGAAATCGTCAAGTGGCATGGCTCATGCTAATTGCTCTGTGGAATGTGTAAAGTTTATTGAAGGCTGCTATTGTAAAGCTGTCCGCACTTAAC
Source organism: Labeo rohita (assembly GCF_022985175.1). NCBI lineage: Eukaryota > Metazoa > Chordata > Actinopteri > Cypriniformes > Cyprinidae > Labeo > Labeo rohita. Next base: position 10,091,283 of record NC_066885.1, read on the forward strand.
AATCACGCTGCTATACTATCCCGCTGTAAATGTGCTTTCACTACAGTGGTTCAGGGTGTAGGATTGTTGAATGACTGAAGAAATGTTATAAGAATGATGATATAAACTGTACATTTCTTGGCTATTACCACCCACTGCTACTTATACCGACAACAGAAATAACTGCAGTTAGAAATGTGTGAGAAATAGCAAAATATGTGAGAGAGTGTTGACTATTGTGTGACTATATTGTATTGCAATAGGCAGTACTTAAATGGTAATGCTGAATCATTTGACTAGCTAGCACATACACTAATGTTCAAAAGTTTGGGATCAGTAAAATTGTTTTTATGTTTTTGAAAGAAGTCTCTTATTACAATTTAAAATCTTTTTCTGTTTTAATATACTTTAAAATTGAATTTATTCCTGTGTTGCAGGAATTTTTAGCATCATTACTCCAGTCTTCAGTGTCACATGATCCTTCAGAAATCATTCAGAAATGCTGATTTGGCACTCAAGAAGCATTTCTTTTTTATTTATTATTAATGTCGAGAACCTGTCATGTGACACTTTGTTCAGGATTGCTTGATGGTTAAAAATTTTAAATGAACTTTTGTAACAAAAATATTTTGCAATAATACTACTGTTCAAAGGTTTTTTTTTTTTTAAAGAAATTAATACTTTTATTTAATAAAAACTTTAATTTTTACAAAAGATGTCTATTTTAATTAAATGATGTTCTTTTTCAATTTTACTTTTCAAAGAATCCTGAAAAAAAGTCTCATGAGTTTCCAGTGTTGGAGAAAGTTACATTTAAAAGTAATGCATTACAATACTGTGTTACTCATGAAAAAATTTACTAATTACATAGTTACTTTTTATGGAAAGTCTTGCGTTATGTTACTTTTGTGTTACTTTTCAAATCTGATCAGGGCTGCTTGTTTGTTTTTAATATAAAAAGTTCTGTTTTGGCAAACGTAAAAACCCTTTCACACCAAAAGTAAAATGAATGGCCGAAGGAAAAGTAAATTCACATCTGTACAGTAGAACACAAAAGAAGAAAGTTCAACACACTTAAGCTATAAAAAAGAAGTACAAATGTTTATCTAGAGTAATTTTTTCTTATTATGGTTGAATTGGATCATCGAAGGTCAGCAGCAAAGACATTGGTTAATATAATGGGATTAAATACATAAAGGATATTTGTTATTTAAGATTTAATTATTGCAGTTTTGTGTCATATTCTGAGTTGCATTTCACTGTTTTTATTTATTTTGAGAAATTCTGAATCTGTTTTTTTTTTTTTTTTTTTTTTTGAGAATTCATGTTCATATTTATTCTAGAACTTCAGTAATGTCTTACTCCCGATTTCTCTCAACATGGGGATAGGAGACCTTTCAATGAATAAATGGGGAAAAAAGTTATTTATTTGAAAAGTAACTCAGATATTTTACTGTAAATTAAAAGTAATGCGTTACTTTACTAGTTACTTGAAAAAAGTAGTCTGATTACGTAACTCAATAAATCAACAAATTCAGCTTTGCCACCACAGGAATAAATTACATTTTAAAGTATATTAAAACAGAAACCATCATTTTAAATATTTCACAATATTACTGTTTTACTGTATTTTCTGTCCAATAAATGCAGCCTCGATAAGGAAAAAAGGCTGCCCATTTTCCAAGATGGTATGATTCTTTAGATCTTTAGGGTCTTCATGAAATGTCTGTATGGTCTCAATGGTCGTGTAAAACAACCCCCATTTTACCTTGTCAAAAATAGCTCTATTCACAGCGACCCATTTTCATGCATGTCTTTTTAAATGCTAATGAGCTCTGCTCACCCCGCCCCTTTCATCATTTTTTTTGTGTATTCGGTGGCACATTACAATCAAAAACAAAACTAATCCACTTTGTCGTTAGTGGCTTATGTTCACTTTTACGTCCAACTATAAAACATCTGCATTGCTTACTACACATCGTTGTCGCTACAGCTGCTCGAGCACGGACAGACAGCGTACAACTGGTTGAGGACGGGAATATGCTAATACAGGACAGTCCATCAGCAGTCATGGGTGGGGCCTGAGCAATATGATGTCATACTGCTCAGAAAATCAAAATGGCTTGATAATTGAGAACGCTTAGGTTTCTTGGGGATTAAAAAAAAGGCTAAATGGATTTTTATCATTGTTGGGTGGTTCTGTGTTCATGGCCAAAACACTTCTCTCAGAAAATTGTTCCAATTGCAAATGTTTTGCTATTCACATGCTTATTGTTTTTGTTTGCACTGCAACAAAACAAACAAACAAACAAACAAACAAAAAAAAAACAGAAGGAAAGTCAAACTTGATCAAATTTCACACAGAACTCGAAAATGGACCGGACAAAATGTTTTGGCACCTTGCCAAAATTGTAAGAAATAATTGCTTTTCAAGCATGCAATGCTCCTGTAATTTGTATTTAGACACACCTGTGGCAAGTAACAGGTGTGGGCAATATAGTAATCACACATGCAACCAGTTAAATTGGAGAAAAGTTGACTCAACCTTTGTGTTGTGTGTCACACTGAGTTGTCTGTGGATTTGAAAGAAAAACAAACTAAGCACTGGAGAGTTCTGAAATGGCCAGCAATGAGTCCAGATCTGAATCCCATAGAACACCTGTGGAGAGATCTCAAAACAGCAGTTGGGAGAAGGCATCCTTCAAATCTGAATGATCTGGAGCAGTTTGCAAAAGAAGAGTTGTCCAAAATTCCAGTAGAGAGGTGTAAGAAACTCATTCATGGTTACAGGAAGCGATTGATTTCAGTTATTTTTTTTTTGCAATAATTTTGTTCAGTGCATTTTCTGTTTTTTTTTTTTTTTTTTTCTGAGAGAAGGATTGCATTTTCTGACAGAATTGCAAGGGTGACAATATTTTTGGCCATGACTGTAAACTGCAAACACCACGTAAGAGTAAATTTTGCATCTGATGTCGTCTTTAGTAACAGTATTTCATTATGGTTACACTTGAATTTGTTATACCTAGCATGTAAGTAGAATGTTACCTGAGAGACAGAGCAATTTTTACAATCTTCTTTTATTCCTTCCTCTGCCATGTTACTAAAAAACCAAATCTGAGATATTCAGCCTGACCAATCAGCAGATTACAGCTTCTCCCACAGTACTAAAGGGTCTGACAAATAGCACACCCCCAATGTATACACATCTTGATCACTATCAGCACTTCTGTGTCTTCAGCAATTCCAAATAGCCCTTTTGATATGTAAGCCAGGTTTGCGACAGGAAAGCAGAGGTCTTTGTTGAGTTTTGACCCTACACCGTGGTTTAGAGGCTCCTCTACAGAGGTGTGCTTGAAAAGATTTGTGTGGATGTTCGGTGTGCGTTATCAGAGATAAAACACGTATAGCGCTTTGTGCTGCTACATTGACGTGCCCTTCAAAAAATGTCTTGCTCTGTTTTATGTCCGCTTTACTGAAAATGCCAAAACAAATAAACCATCCCAGGCCTCAAGGTCTTATCTGGACGCGTCCCTCGAGTTCACCTCGTAACTCTAGCGCTCTCTCTGACTGCTCACGGGGGCTCTGAGGTCAGTGGGAAGTGGATTTGAGCGTGACGGTCATTCAGTAAACCCGCACGATCTGCTGACCTGAGAACAGTCTGGCTGTAAAAGTCATTTTCAGAAATGTGTTTGTCCCTGTTATATAAAGTGCGTCCTGATTTCTCTGCTTCCTCACAGTAACTTCTATAAATACACTCTGAAGTCAGGGGCTGCGTATTATAATATTACACCGAATGCTATCGGTGAACGTCCACGTTTATAGTCGCCACCATGCGTCTGGTTTCTATTACCGGCTGTAAACACGCCTCTGAAGCCGCGACTAAGCACAGAACGCTATTTCCTGTTTTAGCCTCGGCCGTTGCATGATATACTGTTCTCAAGTGTGTGAAATGTGAGCGGTTGTCATGGCGACGGCAAGCCCCGGCCAGGGGAGCGAAAGGAAGCGAGAGGAAGGAAGACATCCGGAGATCTTTACATAGAGCGCATGGTGCTCAAAAACTCACTAAGGCATCTTTAAAGAGCCGTTTAATTATTTATCGTCCTCGACTCAACACACCGGGCCATTTTACTGTGCAGAGCCAAAAATAAAAAACAGGAGGGAAGGTCTGTACCTGACAGCTCTTTATTGTCTTGCATTGTGGGCATCTGTAAAACGAGTTTTAAAGGGATAGCTCACCAAAAATAAAACTTCTGGCTCATGTATATATTGTTTCAAATCTGTATGACTTGCTTTCTTCTGTAGAATACAAAAAATAAACGATGACCTGGAGCTGTCAAGCTCCAAAGGTGACAAAAAGCTAAATTAAAGGAATAGTTAACATAAAAATGAAAATATACTGAATATTTACTCACACACAGGCCATCCAAGATGTAAATGAGTTTGTTTCTTCAGATTTGGAGAAATTATATATTACATAACAGTGAATGGGTGCCGTCAGAATGAGAGTCCAAACAGCTGAAAAAACCACATGACTTTAGTCTATCAATTAGTTTTGTGTGTTTCTAATAAACAAATCCACCAGGATATTTTTAACTTAAAATCATTGCTTCAGGCTAAAATATGAGTCATCTGTCCATGATATTGCTTTCTTCATTGGTAAGCAAGTGATGTAATGCTAAATTTCTTCAAATCTGTTCTCATCTACTTCTTGGATGGCCTGAGGGTGAGTAAATGTTCAGCAGATTTTCATTTCTGGGTGTTTGTTTAAGTTAGTATGCACTTTGTGCACTATAAAGTCATAGTTTTTTTAAAGTAAAATTAGTTGTGAATATTTAGATTATAAAATTACATTTTTAGTTTTAGTTACAGATGAAGAATTTTAGATTGTAAAATGTAAAATTTATTTTATACAATTCTTGCCAGACAATAGTAGTAGCTCTGTGACAGTTCATAATCAAAACTCTTTATAATATTTAAATTCTAAACTATAAAATATTAATATTTTCCTAAAAAGTATGCCAAATAATATTTTTGTTAAATGTTGCATGTATCAGATTCAAATTTGGCACAATTCAAAATAAAATCTTTATAAACCTAGTTATTTTATATTACAGAACCTGTTTCTTAATTGTTTCTTATCTGTTTTTTACTTTGTCGTGTTGTAAAAACTGCATAATATTGTGCTGGGTGTATAAAACTACAGATATATATTTTTTTTGTTGTTTTAGGTACAGTATTAATGCAATATTTTTATGATGAAATGATAAAAGCCCTCAAAAATATGTTTAGACATCTAAAATATGTATTTTTTATTTTAGATTTGCAGAAGTTACATATAAAAAAAATATTTCTTTACGACTTTGTTTTCTCTTTATTGACTACTGCATTGCTGAACCATTATTGAAGTAATTTTTTATCATGTGTATTATAATATAAACGTTGAAACCAAGCATATTAGTAAAAATAAATGCAAATACCTTGTATTTATTGCCCTCTTTTTACTTTCTGTATCGATAAAGAGGCATAAAAGCCAAAAATAAGTCTTCAAAAAAAAATTTATAATATAAACAGTTGAGGTCAAAAGTTTACATACACCTTGCAAAATCTGCAAAATGTTAATTATTTTACCAAAATAAGAGGGTTCATACAAAATGCATGTTATTTTTTATTTAGTATTGACCTAAATAAGATATTTTCACATGGAAGATGTCCACAAGAGTAAAAAAATGACCGTGTTCAAAAGTTTACATACACTTGATTCTTCGTACTGTGTTGTTACCTAAATGAGCCACAGCTGTTTTTTTTTATTTATTTTTTTATTTATTTAGTGATAGGTGTTCATTAGTCCCTTGTTAGTCCTGAACAGTTAAACTGCCTGCTGTTATTCAGTAAAATACTTCTGGTCCCATAAATTCTTTGGTTTTTCAGCATTTTGTGTATTTGAACCCTTTCCAACAATGACAATATGATTTTGAGATCTATCTTTCCATCCATATCATTTTCTGTTATTGTGCTTTTAGTCATTTTTGGAGCTTGGAACCCTATGATCAATCTTCACTGTTTAATTTTTTGGAAAAACACTGCTTGAGCATCCTGCGAAACATCTGTTGTCGTCTGTGAAAACAAGAGCATTGGAAGGGGTTTGGAATGACGTGAGAGTGAGTAAATCTTGTTGTGAGTGGGTGCACTACCCTTTTAAAGATGTGAGGGAGAGGATTGTCCAGCATGTGTGTATGTGTGTTTAGCAGGGCTAGCAGAGGGGGGAGGACAGAACAAGCGCGCTCTACTGTTTTAAGCTCTACTCATGCGTGCGGAGGCCATTAGAGGCTCATAAAGCACACAGACGCTAGTGGCTTATCTGCTGGGTTGTGGAGGGCAGCATGGGGACAGGGTCATTATGAGAAGGGCGTGTCCCAGAGGGGGCGAGACTGACTGGTGTCCACGCACGTCGAGTGTCTCCGTAGTGTTTGATCCTCGTTCGGCTGATGTGTGTTTGGCTCCGCCACACCGCCCACAATCCTTGTTTGGGGATTTAAAGACTGAAGGGGGGGAGAAGAAGAACTGTTTGAGTGGACGCTGTTGTAGCAGTGGCTTTTCACGCTCCACTAGCATGTATCGACATGCACCAAAGCAAAGAGAGAAAACAACACAACTCCCTCCTGTGGGGTACCGCTGGGTAACTTAACACCCCACACTCAAAACAAAAAAACTGAGCTGATTTGGAGTACTGATGGTTGGCTAATTTGCCCACCCATGTGTGTATGTGTGTGTTTCGGATCTAGCCATACGTTTGGCAGCGAATTTGCTGAAACTATAAATAAATAAAATAGAAAATAAATAAAAAATAAATCATTAAATAAAAATAAATAAAAAAAAAAAATAATATATATATATATATATATATATATATATATATACAGGGGTTGGACAATGAAACTGAAACACTGGCCAATATAGTGTTGGAGGTTTCATGGCTATATTTATGCAGCCTGGTGGCCAGTCTTTACTGATCGCACATTCCACCAATAAGAGCAGAGTGTGAAGGTTGACTTTGTGCACCCAATAGCTCAAACATTGTACCCTGAAGGTGGTGCCGTGTATTAGGATTATAATGCACCAATACACACAGCAAGACTGGTGACAAGAGTGATTTGATGAACATGAAAGTAAAGTTAAACATCTCCCATGGCCTGCACAGTCACCAGATCTGAATATTATTGAGCCACTTTGGGGTGTTTTGGAGGAGCGAGTCAGGAAATGTTTTCATACACCAACATCACATAGCGACCTGGCCACTGTTCTGCGAAAGGAATGGCTCAAAATCCTTCTGGCTACTGTGCAGGACTTGTATTTGTCATTCCCAAGATGAAATAATGCTGTATTGGCTGCAAAAGGATATAAAGAATATATATATATAGTTAAAAAAAAAAAAAAAAAAAAAATATATATATATATATATATATATATATATATATAGAATCCTGATTTAATTTGAAATGTATGTATTTGAATTACTTATTAAAATTCAGCTCATTTGGATATATACACACACACTTATATATTTATAAGATGTATAGACCTTACGTATAAAAAAACCCCCACAAGATTTCTTCATTTTTAATAAATTTTTCTTTCGTTTTTTTTTTTTTAATTTGTTACTACGTGTCTGGATCATTACTGAAGCAATTTAAATCATTTATATTATAATATAAAGTTTGTGGCCAGGCAAAAATGATTTTATTTTTAATTATTTATTTTTGTTATTTCCTATTATTATTATTATTATTATTATTATTATTTTAATCATTTTTGTAATATTTATATTGTTTACTTTAATATTTATATTTTTTACTGTTTATAAACCTAGTTATTTAAAACACAGTATTTTTTAATATAATAATAATAATAATAATAATGTATTTTTAAAAAATGAAGTTTAACATTTTTTGCCTTTTTATTATTTTTTTATTTCTATTATTATTATTATTATTATTATTATTATTTATCATTTATTTTTATATTGTACCTTAATATTTATATCTTTTACTGTTTAGAAACCTGGTTATTTAAAACACAGTATTTTTTAATATAATAATAATAATAATAACATATTTTTAAATTATTTTTTATTTTAAAGGAAAATAAAAAAAATGAATATTTATATATTAATATAAAAATATTTAAAAATTAATAAAAATATCTATTTTTATCTATCTGTCTATAGAATAGAAAATAGTATATAGTATACAAATACCACAAAATGTATTTATTTATATTATATATATTAAAGCCGGGCAAATATTTATTTTTTTTCCCTTCTTATTTAATATTCTTTTTTTTTTTTATTAATTTAAGATTTATATCTTTTACATTTCATTTAATTCCCTCTTTCCACTATCCGTATCACTGAAAGGGTATAAAGGTCAACACAAAATAAATATTTTATAGTCAGTAAGATTAGCTCCTGTAGGTAAGCATTTGTGTACATTAGTGTGTTGAAGGGTGTATTTAGGCAAGGGGTGGAGTAGGACTGCAGTCAAACGTATCTGACAGCTAGGTGGCCCCGTTACCAGTGACAGAGCAGGATTCATTTAGCAGCTAATGTGCCAACTGTAAGCCCTTAATCTCCGAGCACTCCCGAGGCCTACGCACCGCTGCGGGGCCTGAGGCGGGCACCTGAGGGAAATTACTGACTTCTCTCAGAATTAGAGCAATTTCTGCATATCAACACGAACCACGTGACGGCACCCACACAAACACCCTCTTGGTGTTTATTCATTGCTGTAACATCGAATGCCTCCGAGCTTAGTTTATAGCGGTACAGTACAGTCGACGCCTTTGAGGCGACCCACCCTAGATACAGAAGTTGCTTTAATCTTATGAAAATGAGGAGGCAGGGCACCCAAAAGCTTGCAGTAGTTTTTAAAAGCACTCTTATGTGTGTGTGTGTACTGTAGATTTCGCCCACTAAAACAAAAACAACACTAGCTTTAGGAGTCTGGGCTTATAGCCCCTTCTCAAGTATTTCTGCCCCTCTCTGTCTTTTTCTCAGACTGTTTTCCTCCCTCAGCCTCTGATATCCAATGGCTGGGATCTGTTTGCCAACACTGTGTATTTTGGGAAGGCATTTCGTGTTATTAACTGCGCAATTAAACTTAGTTGTTGCTGCAAACAAGCAAATCCCCATCCGCATCATTATAAAAATGGTAATTGACCTTTCACAGGGGTTTAGTGATTTTTTTTTTTTTCCCACAGATGGAGGGACGTTCCTCTACTATGGCTCATTGCTTAACTGGGACAGCTGCTCTTGTGAATTCAAATCTGATGATCTATGCAATCGATTCTACTATGTAGCCATTGCAACATGAAAAAGACTGTCAGAGACTCAGTTTGTTTATTGGCATTTATAGTTACACAGAATATTATCATTGTAGAAAAGATTCTGATTTTAAAGTGTTGTTTACAATAAGAAAAATGATTGTTTTAAGGCAAGACACTACAGGCAAAAACTTTCATGCACTGGTCAATGTTTTCATTATGTTTTTTTTTTTTCAGACTAGCAGAAAAAAAACATGCAAATTACACTTGGAGGGTTTACTTTATTTATTTATTTATTTAGTATTTGTTTAATATCTATTTTTTCCATGCACTGAGTCAGAAATGTTCACTTTTTTTAGTGTATTTACACTAAACTTTGCAGTTTATTCTTAATTATTCTATATTCTGAAGGTTTTTACAGGGTTTGTTCATATACAGTATCATTTGCCTGCTTTTACACAACATTTAGTTCCTAAAAAACATGGTGAAATTATTTTTATATGGCTGTTGTCAGTATTTTCTATGAAAGCCCATTTCTGCCACTGAATAAAAAAATAAAAAAGGTAACTTTATCTCACAAAAAAAGTCAGAATTGCGAGATACAAACTCGCAATTGTGAGAAAAAAGTCAGAATTGTTAGCTAAAAACTAACAATTGCAAGTGAAAACTCAGAATTCTGTGATATAAACTCGCAATTATGAGAAAAAGGTCATAATTGTGTTATAAAAACTTGCAAAAAGTCTGAATTGTGAGATAAAAACTCGCATTTGCAAAAAAAAAATCAGAATTACGGGTTTATATCATGGAATTCTGATTAAAAAAAAAAGTCTGGATTGTGAGATAGAAACTCACAACTGTGAGAAAAGTCAGAACTGTGAGATAAAAACTCACATATGCAAGAAAAAATTTGAATTGTGAGTTTGTATCACAGAATTCTAAAAAAAAGTCAAAACTGTGAGTTTGGAATGTGAGATAGAAACTAGCAATTTCGAGAAAAGTCAGAATTGTGAAATAAAAACTAGCAATTGGCAGAAAAAAGTCAGAATTGTGAGTTTGTATCAGAATTCTGAAAAAAAGTCAAAATTATGGGATAGAAACTCGTAATTGTGGAAAAAAAAGTGTACAAGTTTGTATTACAGAATTTTGATTAAAAAAGTTAGAAATCAAGATAGAAACTCACATTTGGGAGAAAAAAAAGACAGAATTTTGAGTTTGTATTGCGAATTTCTGAGAAAAAAAAATCTAATTGTGAGTGGAAAAAGTCAGAATTACGAGATAAAAACTCACATATGCAAGAAAAAATTCTGAATTGTGAGTTTTTATCACAGAATTCTAAGAAAAAGTCAGAATTGTGAGTTTGTGTCACAAAATTCAGAGAAAAAAGTTTGAAATGTGAGATAGAAACTAGCAATTGTGAGAAAAGTCAGAATTGTGAAATAAAAACTAACAATTGGCAGAAGAAAGTCAGAATTGTGAGTTTGTATCAGAATTCTGAAAAAAAGTCAGAATTGTGAGACAGAAACTCGTAATTGTGAAAAAAAAAGTCTGAATTGTGAGTAAAAAGCTTGCAATTGTGAGTTTTGTATTACAGAATTCTGATTAAAAAAGTTAGAATTCAAGATAAAAACTCACATTTGGGAGAAAAAAGTCAGAATTGTGAGTTTTGTAGCGGGAAATTCTGAGAAAAAAAAAACGTCAAATTGTGAGTGGAAACTCGCAATTGTGAGAAAAAGTCAGAATTGTGAGATGAAAAACTCGCAGTTGTGAGAAAGTCAGAATTGTGAGTTTATATCACAAAATTAAAAAAAAAGTCTGAATTGTGAGATAGAACCTCGCATGTGCAAGAAAAAAGTCAGAATTGCGAGTTTGTATCACAGAATTCTGAATAAATGAATAAATCCGAAATGTGTGAGAAAAAGTCGTAATAACCTTTTTTATTTTTTATTCAGTGGCAGAAATGGGCTTCTATAATTTTCTGATTCACAATAATAAGAGATATTAAAAATCCCTTCTGTTAAAACCTTTGACCTCTAATATGTCAGCAAAATGAAACAAAAACTTTGAACTTGGCTTCATCCAGAGTTCAGATTTCTGTTCTGAAAATGCAAATTAGTGTGTATTTCATCAGATAATGTCTCATTTGCAAATTTACACATAACATTTTAGAAAATAAAAAAACTTAATTTAATTTATAATGTCATCAATTAACTAGTATGGTATGGCAAAAAGTATAGTGGTATTTATTAGTTAGATTTTTTACCCTCTTCTATGGCATCGCTGTAAAACACTATTTTAAAACCTTTTAAAGGCATAGTACACCCAAAAAGTGGGTGGGGAAAAATTCCGTATTTCTAAAATTCTAAAAATTCTGGAGACTGATTAGTACCAACATTTTTCAGAATATCTCAGAGTAAAAAAAAAAATCATACAGATTTGGAACAGCATGCGGGTAAATAAATGATGAAAGAATTTCCATTTTTGCGTAGACTCCCCTTTAAGAGTGTGGCGAGACCCAGCATAACGAATTACCTTGATTTATTTTCTTTTCCAGCTTGCATACCTCAAAATGACCTCAACTACAGGTTTATTTGCAAAAACGCTGGTTGTGTTTAAAGACATGCCACTTAAAAATGCTTAACCCCAGGGCCCTGACGCGGTGCGAGGCGTCATCAAGCGCGCCCGACAACGTGTGCTAAAATCTCATCAGAGCCTAGCACTTAAACGAACGCTGGGTCTCCACCCTGTGAATAATAGATATTCTTCAAGCACTCCAACATGTTCATTTGTCTGGAGAATCAAAGCAGAGCTCACACGCCGAGCCTTCAAAACACACGCCGACATCCCGCCTGCCTCTGTTTCACGCAGTCGGCGCTGACTTAAAAAGAGCGTTGGTTTGCTCGCATCTGCTTTCTGTCAGCAGGAGCCTTGCGTAACGTTGAGACCTCGTGCGCTGTTTATCTTTTCGGCCTGACCTTGCTCCTGGTCACCGGGGCGAGAGGCGGGAACTGTCTCGGTTGCCATGGCAGCGTGGTAAATAGTTGTGAAGCAGCGAGCGGAAGATTAGTCCCTAAGGAGGTCCCTTGTCACTGTGTGACCTACAAAGGGCCCTTCGATCTCTGACAGCAACTCCTCCTGAAATGATATCCTTAAACGGCGTTTTGTTTGGATTCGGTTCTGTGCCGTGGCAGTCGCCGTGGCTCTATGAACAAAAAGGCATGTGAAACTCTGTTTCTCTCTCTCAAGGCATGTGATGTATGCGCTAGCCATCTCGGGAGTGCGTTTTGGGGATTTTATTTGGCCGTGAAAGGCAGAAGGACTTCTCATAGCAAGCCGGGAATCCATCAGCACAGCCGAGTGCTCTCTGTAGCGTGTAGGAGAATTGTTTAAGACACCGGCGTCGCTTTGCAGCGTTATTCCTGCCTCAATGCCTCAAGATAGCAGTGTATCACTTGACTGCTCCTTCCTTTTAATTCCGGCTAATGCTGACATTTATCACGCTGCAAATATTTGAGCTGAAAAGCGATCCCCACAAATCCAATATACTTCCTATAGTTCGTCTGGGAAGAGAATTAAGCTAAATGCACGGGCTTTATTGCACAACAGCAGGTGCCAAGTTTACAGTACAGGGAATTTGTCATCTGCATTTCTCATCGCCTTTCCTCTTCCTTTCAGTGTCTGTCTGTGTGTTTATCTGTCTTTATCTCTTTTCTCACTGTGTCTCTCTCATTATACCCCGGAGGAGTGATTCCAGCGGATGCGGTATTAGATTAAATGAGCAGGCATGTAAATGCTTGTTTCTCTGGCGCATTTCTACGAAGCTGTAGTCACCATTAAGGCTTGCTGCTGGTGTTAATCTGGATTCTTTTTTACTCGCTGAATTGGATGTTCGTGGCGCAGACGTTCCTAGAGATGATTTTAAATCAGGTGATATGTGTAAGGCTCAATTTTTAGTCTTGGAAGGAGAGATTCCCATATGGCTCCCAAATGAGTTCAGCACCTGAGCAAAAGAAAAGACAGGAATTGGTGTTTTTTTAAAAATATATATTTACCTCCAGATTGCCTGCCTGTTTTTGGTAATTTTTGTGGCAGCTTAAGCCTAATACAGTGTGACTTTTTCATTTTTAAAAATAAATTATTTATTTTTTTTTCTTTACACAAAAAGAACATGTATTATTTATGTTCATTATTATTATTTCAGAATTTACTAAAAAGTGTACTTTTAAAATTTAATAATAATAATAGTAATAAATGTAGTAAATAAATATTTCATAATTTATTTGAACTTTTAATTTTAAAATTCAATAATAATAATATTAATAATAATAAATTTAATAATAAATTTAGATATTTTTTACAATTAATGTTTATATTTTTTATATTTTAAAAATAATATTTTTGTATATTTAATTTTATTTTTTTATATTTAAATATGTTTTAGAATTTACTTAAAATTATAATTTTAAAATTTCATAATAATAATAAATTAGACTTTTTAAATATTTTAGTTACATTTTTTAATGTATACTTTTTGTTTTAAAAACAATATTTTAGTATAATTAATTGTATTTTTTATATTTTTATTTTTAAATATATTTTAGAATTTACTTAATTGTTATTTTTCAATTTTATAATAATAATAATAATAATATTTTTTATTATTTATTAAAAGGACATATATTTCAGAATTTACTTAATTTATATTTAAAAATTGATTAATAATGATAATAATAACACATTTAGTATTTGTAGATATTTTTTATTATATTTAATTAGGTATAGATCTTTAATTAATATATTTTTTTAATTTATATTTGTAATATTTTTTTTTAGATTTTACAAATAATATTTTTACATTTAATTTTATTTATTAAATTATTTATTTTACCTCTCAAAAATTTGTTTTATAGTCCAAAGGCTTTAAATCATTTTATTCATTCATTCATTTATTTATTTATTTGCTTGCTTGCTTTCTTGCTTGTTTTCATTATTTAAAAGAGCAGAATGATCATTCTTTCAAAATATTTCCTTTAGTGTTCCACAGAAGAAATAAAGTTGTATGTTTGGATGGTAAAATATTTGGGAGCATGGTAATTTATCTGACGTGGATGACATCACAGCTTGTACTTAAAAAGCAATTGAATACACTCACACATACACTCATATACTTTTATTGAAAATCTTCTCAGATGATCATGCTGTATAAATACTAATACACACGCAAACGCTGTTCTTTTCAGATTGGTCTTTATTGTGTTGACTTTACATTTCATAGCCATAAAGCGGAGGATTTTCTCACTATATCAAACTGAGATACAAGTCAAGCTTTTAGTCGGTCATTCTATGTGGCCTCTGACCTTGCTTACTTGAACCTGTTCATACAGAAGTGTGCCAGCTGAATACAAAAGCTCCTTCAGTACACCTCCTCCTCCACTGGTGTTTATACAGAAAGAAGCCCAGTGGCCATAGAGCCCATGTGCGGAGGCTGATTCTTGAGAGGATGTGGAGTCCCCGCTGTTTGGCTTTTGTGAGTAAAGAAGCGCTCGCTCTACAGAAGCAGTGGTGCGTGTCATAGGCCCGAATGTACGAATCACGCAGCCCCCAGCTGTATTGTGAGAAAACAATGGCCAAAAGCACTCTCGCCCTGGAACTCTTTGTATAAGCAGCGTTTTTAAGGTACTTCTTACTGAGTGTGTAGTTTGCCCAAGGAGGAGTCCTGTCAGGATGCCTCATCTACAGATTGACTGCTGTGAAATTGCATGTGAAGGAGTTGTAAATCATGGATTAAAGGGATAGTTCATGCAAAAATGAAAATTCAGGCTTCATTTACTCACCCTTTTGCTGCAAAGAAGCATTCAGTGATGAGGGGCTTTACGGGTGCATTGTTGTGTGGAATAAACTTTAATGTTTTTAGTTTTTTAATGTATGTTGATAAGGTTGCATGGAAGTGCATAGAAAGAGTGGACTAAGTGTTCAGTTAGGCTTCTGCTTTGTTGTGAATGAGTCCCCCTCGTGGACAAATATGGCAAAGGATGGTGCTGAAGACCGTTCAGTACTTTTGATTTACAATTGCAAGCTTATTTCAGAACAAGAACTATTGCCAACCAAACATGAACACACACAGGGTTTATCATTTATTTTTTTATTGTATTTTATTTCTAATTTTATTCATGTATTAATTGAAAAAAAAAAAAGATTTTTCTTAACAAAAAAGAAAATGCCAACAGGCTAGGAATTTTTTTTGCTGTATAATGCAAAATTGAGATTGATCTTACTATTATATCTTACTAATATTATATCTTACTTATATCTTACTAACTATTAGATCTTACTAATACTATTATAGTTTTTATTAATATTTTGAATAGTTTTTTTTCATACTTTTATATTTTATATATATATATTTTTTTGTATATTGCTGCTTTTTTTGCTGCTGCAACATTATTTATTTATTTATTTTTTTTATTTTATTTTTTTACATTTACACAAAAGAACATTTATTTAAAGGAATTACTTCAGAATTTACTTAAGTCATTAACAATAATAATAATAATAATAATAATAATTTTTGTTTTTTAATTGTACAATTAATATTTATTTATTAAATTAAATATATATTTTTTTAATTAAATAAAATTGTTAAGAAAAACGGACCTCTCACAAAATCTGTTATATAGTCCAGTGACTAAAATCATTAAATATATGGATTACTTTTATGAATTTTCTATTATTTTATTTTATTTTATTTTATCATAATTTAAAAGAGCAGAGTGATCGTTCTTCAAAATATTTGTCT
This sequence comes from Labeo rohita, assembly GCF_022985175.1. NCBI lineage: Eukaryota > Metazoa > Chordata > Actinopteri > Cypriniformes > Cyprinidae > Labeo > Labeo rohita. Next base: position 10,107,373 of record NC_066885.1, read on the forward strand.
CTATGGTTTTTCTGTCGTCTCTGATTTCTTTTTGGTATTTTTTGCGGCTAAAACATTTATTTATTTATTTTACATTTTTTACATTTAGACAAAAGAATGTTTATAAACTTCAGAATTTATTTAATATTTTAATTTTTAAATTAAAGTCATTCATAATAATAATAATAATAATAATAATAATACTAATACTACTACTAATAATAAGAGTTTTAGACTTTTTAAATTTTACAATTAATATTTTTTATTTATTTATTAAATTATTTAAATTGTTCAGAAAAATTGACCTCTCCCACAAAATCTGTTTTATAGTCCAAAGGGTAAAATCATAAATGTGGATTACTTTTATGGATCTTCTATTTTTTGTAAATAATTTTTATTTGATTGATTTTATAATTTTATTGTATTTTATTTTATTTATCTAAAATAGAAGAGTGATCATTCTTCAAAATATTTGTCTGTGTAGTATTTCTGATGTCTCTGATGCCTTTTTGGTCATTTTTTTTATTACTTTTTTTACATTTACACAAATAATTTTATGTAAAGGAATTACTTCAGAATTTACTTTTGAATTTTGAAATTTAGGTCAGTAATAATAATAATAATAATAATAATAATAATAATAATAATAATAATAGCTTTAGATTTTTTTAATTTTACAGTTATTTATTTTATTTATTTTTTTTGTATTTATTAAATTATTTAAAATTGTTCTGAAAAATTGACCTTTCACAAAATATGTTTTATAGTCCAAAGGCTAAAATTACTTTAATGGATCTTTTATTTTATTTTATTTTATTTTATTTTATTTTATTTTATTTTATTTTATTTTATTTTATTTTATTTTATTTTATGCTTTTTATTGTTTAAAAGAGAAAATTGATCAAAATATTTGTCTGTATAGATTTTATTGAATTTATTTCAGTTAGACTAAATGAAAATGATAAATGATACCCTGGCAAATAGCTGAAATAAAATAAATTAATAGAGATAAAATAAGTTTACTTTTTTTTATATCAGTTAAAAATACAGAGTAAAAATGTAGAATACATCAACAATTTAACTTTGCAAGGCATAAAAATTGATGTACAAGACTCATGAATGAGATTTTCAATGGGAAAAGCATTATGCTGTCCCCTGTTAGAATACAGTTGTTAAAGAAAGAATTAGAGAGAAACTGACTTTTCAATACAGAATTGTGCATTAGGGCCGCTGTTTCCAGGGCCATCTGCCACCGCCATTAATACGCTTGAGAGGAAGGCCGAGAAAGAGAGAACAGTCTGATAGCATTTGTGCACTGACTGCCTCTGCAGTGCCCCTGTGAGAGCGCCAGGACACCTTCCCATGGGCATCTGCATGACAGAAACGCCGCTGAATCACTGCTGATGTTTGCAGAGCTCGCAGTGAGCGTCCTGTCGCGTGTACGCAGTGGAGCTTCCTGGAAGTCGCCATCCGCACCACTTTATTTATTACCTGCTGTTAAACGCAGCATTATCCGCGCATAATGCCACATAGAAAATCTCGGTCAATGGCGCTAACGGAAGCCATTCACTGCCATCGCAGATCTGGATTTCTTTTCTATTGAGCCAGCGAACACTTTTTTCGCCTTTGTTTAACAGCTCTCATCCACATAAAAGAGGGAACATCCCCAGGCACAAAAGCCTCACTGGCTTCCTTCCTGATGTGGCTGCACTGTGAATGCGCTTTGCTTTTGTGTCCTGCTGTTGTTTCTGATGCCTGGATGGATGGCTCGACATGAACCGCCTACAATGGGGCGAGATCATTAGCCATTCAGTTTGCTAGCCCATCCACGCTAATTGGTGGAGAGCCGCACATCTCTGTCAATTCTCATCGCGCACTCGGTTAGCTGCGACGGCCTCTGTCACAGGGCATCGCTTCACCTTGTTATGGCAGCGTGTTCCCTCGGGGTGGAGAGGCGGGTGAAGAGGGCACCCAGCCAGCCCAGATGTTCCTTTCGGCTTCGCAGCCGCAACTCTCTGTCACCTAGTTGAGTTCTGCGACTATGGCATACATAGGGGGAACCGTTGCCTAGGCAACAATGCTCCTGCCTAATGGCCAGATCAGTGTGCTGGATTCTGAATGGATAGTTATTTTGTCCTTTTTTTGTGTTCGCCATCTGCTGCCGGTCCAGGTTCGTTTTCCAGATGGAGCTATATGTTGCCCCGTACTTGGACTGAGAGAAGGGCAGCGGCCATTTGGTCTGTTCGACTGCAGCGCCAAAAATGTGGTTAACCCTGGTTAACCCTCATTAAAAGAGGATGCTGCACTGATGCATGTAACATGGATGCATGAAAGTTTTTTGGATGCGGAGTGTGACCTCCATGAAAAAGGCCTATATAATAAAGAGTGCTGTCAGTTGATTTAAAAAAAGGTATTGGACATTTTTATTCCTGAAATTAATTGCGATTAATTGTGATTAATTGCAGTTAATCCCATAGAAATTTTTAAATATACTTTTATATTGCAATATTTTGCATTCAACCTTCAAATTAATGTAGAAACAGCATAAAGACAGTATAGTTGAAATATTTATTTTTTTAGTGCTGTCAAACAATTAATCGCACCCAAAATAAAAGTTGTATTATTTTTGTTTACATAATATATTGTGTGTGTAATGCGTATATTTATTATGTATATATAAATACACACTTATACTATGTAAATATACACAGTATGCGCACATATATTATGTAAACAAAAAATTTTATTTTGGATGCAATTAATCACGATTAATTGTTAGACAGCACTATATTTTTTTACTTTTTTTTTTTTTTCTTTTTTTCTTAATATTTATTTAACCATTGACTATGGCCTTTCAATATTACAGTATAATTGAGAGATATCAAATTTAACGGTTATTAGACTTGGAAAAATAACAACTTCTAATTTAAGTGAGCTTAAAACAATCTTCACATAAACCCTATCTTCACATATTTACCCGTGATCTTCAGCAAGTAGGAAATATACAGAAATTGAATTAAGTTATCAAACCCTAAATACTAAATTAAATATAGATGAATCTTTAAAGCTACAAAAGTTATTAATTGCCTCTTTTTCTTTTGTTTAGTAGATTAATTTTGTTAATTTAGTTTTCTTTGATTAATACACATCACAGCAGCTGGGTTTTTAGGTTATTTGGCTGCTATTACTTTAAGAGCTGCTGCTGCTAAATGTGATGGATCTGACATGCATGCTTGTAGTTTTATTCGCGCTTTAATATGAAATGATACACGCGACAGCGAGCGACGTCGCATTTGTGCATGCAGTGCATTTAATGCACTGATTTTGAACGCTGTTAACCTCGAGAAATTAAACGGCCGCGTTGTCTATTTGAAAATTAGCTTCAATGATTTCAGAGATGTGAGCTCTAGGGCGTCAGGGGCCATTCAGTGCTCATAAACCCACCGAGAGCAGCCTCACCTCGGCCAGATCTTCTGGAATTTCCCGTTTGCAAACAGTGATGATGTTTTTTGTGGATGGAGCCTATCTGGTGGAAGAAAATGACCATTTTCAAGTAGCAATATGGAAAAATAATAAAAAAAAAAAAATTAAAGGAGATAAAAACTTGCATTTGCAAGAAAAATTGTTAGAATTATGAGATAAAATAGGTAAATTTTTACATAAAACATTTATACATACAGTTACATTCATATTGTAACTGTAGGGCTAATGCAATATGTCTGCAGAAGTGAATATGATGTAGACCTATTGTTTAATTTGAATTTATGCTTTAAAAGAAGAATAATCATAGCAGGTTTCATCCATAATCTGTCCATTTAAACATCTGCGTTTAGCTTTAAATGGCGTCTTTGACGACAGAATTCTATAAAAATTATTTGCATTCTGATTCTGAAATCCAAAAGCACAACAGTACATTTCTCCGATTCCATGGATTTTACCATTTCCCTCCATTTGTTACCACTGTTTTTCTGCCACCACAATGCACGTGCAAGTGAGGTAACTCTGACGCCTACTCCAAACTTGCCTATAATGGTACAACTGTTTGACCTTTATCATGCAGTCTAACCTACTTTGCAGTTTATTTAACCTAAAAACTGCCAGTTGAGACAGGACGAGACCTACTGGCTGACCTGCTATTGAGCCAACCACTGTTTGTTTGTTTTTACGTACCATTTAAGGGTGAAAGTTGCAAAAGCCAGCCTAACAGATTTATAATGGATATTTTATACAGCTCTTGCCTGCTTGAGCCTATTTGAAACTACAGGAAAATTTCATCCCTGCAGCCTAAACAACTGAAATGTAAACATTTTAAGCTGATTTCTAAATGCTTAAATGTGGTGAATTGATTTTATATGTGTGCTGTTATACATGCCAGGATGCTTTCAGGTAGTGTTTGCATTAATGTACATTATCTGTGTTCTCTTCACAGTCCCTCAGGGAGTGATCCAGAATGGAGCTCGAATGATGAGCCAGGGCCTCTTCCCAGGAATCCGACCCCTTCCCATCAACCCCATTGTCAGCAGGACAGCCGCTGTCAGGTCAGTCTTCTCCTTCAGGTTGCTTTGAGCCCATTTCCTGACTGATTGACAGGTTTATCAGCCAATCAGAATCATGCTTACACTGCAGTGCTTTGGCTCATATCTGATCTCTCCCTTTGACCCTCTGAAGTCTGGCTACTCTATTCCTCACATTTCATTAGATCAGAACAGCCAGGTCATTGCAGACATCAACGCAAAGTCTCATCCGGGCTAAGGCCCCGCTCTTGCATGCATAATGTGACATGAATAACTGATCACAAATACTAAGTTTTTTTAATGGCATGACCAAACACACACACTGACTGACTGTCTCACCGTGAAGCATTCATAAGCTGGGCCTCAGGTACGGCATGCTAGTGTCAGTGCACTGTAAAATCTACACGAAATGTCCAGGTGAAGGTAAATGGGCTCAGGGTCTGGCCCGGTCACAAAATCAAGCATTCAAAGCTCTGCCGCAGCTCAATGCAAGATGTGTTGTGTTCTAAAAAGACAGAATTAGAACATAGTGCTCGGAAAGGTGGAAAAACAAAAGAATCAACAGTTAAAACAGAGGGGTGTGCAATGTGTGTCAACGTCACTTTTTACGCCATCGCAACGTTTGTCTGTAAGGTCAGAGTCCACACGAGTCCATCCAAGTACCAGTTTGTTCAGCTGTCAAAACATCTTTCTGGGAAAAAAACAGTGGAATTCAAAAACAACATTAAACAGTTTTGACAGTTGTGAAAAGACTACTTTAAACTCATCTTTTATTTTATTCGCATAAATGAAAGGGAATAAAACATCTCTCGATTTTGCATACATGAAAATTGCATAAATAAAATATTTAGAACATCTAAATAGAATAATTAATATTTTCGGCATTGGACATCATTTTCATGACAATTAAGCACATTTTCCCTTTCCTTTCCTTTCCTTTCCTTTCCTTTCCTTTCCTTTCCTTTCCTTTCCTTTCCTAATTATGCCAGTCCATTTCCTTTTCTGTAGCATTTATTAAATATACTGTTGAAGTCAAAAGTTTACATACACCTTGCAGAATGTGCAAAATGTTAATTGTTTTACCAAAATAAGAGGGATCACACAAAATGCATGTTATTGTTTATTTAGTACTAGTAGCCGTGTCTTTTTGTTTAGTGATAGTTGTTCATGAGTCCCTTGTTTGTCCTGAACAGTTAAATTGCCTGCTGTTCTTCAAAAAAAAAAAAAAAAAAAAAGTTTTTCAGCTTTTTTGTGTATTTGAACCCTTTCCAACAATGACTGTATGGTATTGAGATCCATCTTTTCACACTGAGGACAACTGAGGGACTCATATACAACTATTACAGAATGTTCAAACATTCACTGATGCTCCAGAAGGAAAAATGATGCATTAAGAGCCGGGGGTGAAAACTTTTGAACAGAATGAAGATGTACAGTCCTAAGAGTAAAACAGCCTATTTGCCTTTTTTAAAATGAGTGACACTGCATTTAGGCATTAATTATTGAAGCAGTTTCTTTAGCCTGCTGTGCTATGGCTATAATTTATGAGTCATAAATGCACATATGAGGCAGGAAGTGGAAAAGCTCTTAAGATTATTTTTTTTCGAACCACAGAGGGAGTTTTAACGTTTCTGCAGCGAATCTGCAAAGCGCGGCGGGATGTTCTTTGTCACTCAGAGCTGCTGCTATATAAACTGTGACCAGAAGCACAAAACAAGCATCACTTAAAAGACACTTCATTACTGTTTCTCAGGGTAAGAGGCATAAATAGAGCTAAACTGTCTTTATTTGCCATTTTTTCATCATATTATGTTAGCCAAAAGTGGAGAGTTTTGTAATCCACCAATTAATTTGCTTTTTAATGATGTTGTTGGCCAACTGAAGAGGTGCTTCAAAGCTTAACTGTGTTTCAGAGACAAATGTTTAATTGTTTTTGACATTTAAGGATGAGGCGCTTGAAGGCTGCAGTGCACAACACAAAAAAAAAGGTGTGAAATGTGTTAACGGTTGTAGTTCTATCATTTCACCCCACAAACTATTTATACAGTATACACTACCAGTCAAATGTTTTTGAACAGTAAGATTTTTAATGTTTTTTTTTTTTAAGAACTCTCTTCTGCTCACCAAGCCTGTATTTATTTGATCAAAAATACAGCAAAAGCAGTAATATTGTGAAATATTTTTATTATTTAAAATCAATGCTTTCTATTTGAATATATTTTAAAATTTAATTTATTCCTCTGATCAAAGCTACATTTTTAGCATCATTACTCCAGTCTTCAGTGTCACATGATGCTTCAGAAATCATTCAAATATGCTGATTTCATTTTTATTATTATTATTTTCAATATTTAAAACAGTTGAGCACTTTTTTTCAGGATTCTTTGGTAAATATAAAGATCCAATAATCAGCATTTATCTGAAATGAAAAGCCTTTGTAACTTTTTTTTTTTTGGAAACAAATTCTAAAAATTCATACTTTTATTTAGCAAGGATGCTTTAAATTGATCAAAAGTGATGTAAAGACATTTATAATGTTACAAAAGATTTGTATTTCAGATAAATGCTGTTTTTCTGAACTTTCTGTTCCTCAGAGAAACTTTGAGAATGCTTTTTTTTTGAGCATCAAATCAGAATATTAGAATGATTTCTGAAGGACCATGTGACTGGAGTAATGATGCTATAAATTCAGCTTTCAAATCTCAAGAATAAATTACATTTTAAAATATATTTAAATAGAAATCAGTTATTTTAAATAATAAAAATATTTCAAAATTGTACTGTTTTTGCTGTACTTTGGATGAAATAAATGCAGGCTTGATGAGCAGAAAAGACTTCTAGAATTCTAGACTTTCTAGCACAATTCTTTTTTTTATTTAATTTTTTCTTTTTTTTTTTTTGCTTATGAAGGATCATGTGACACTGAAGACTGAAAATTCATCTTAAATAAATTACATGTTAAAATATATTAAAATAAAAAGGAATTATTTAAAATTGTACTGATATTTAATAATTGTTTTTTTCTCAGTAAATCCTACAGACCCTAGACTTTTAAATGGTAGCGTTTAATTTCTTTCTTTTTATTTTTTCTGATTTTAGGTGAAATATTACGTAGGCATATTCTTAACAGTTTTGTGATTTAGCTTTACTCACTTTATATAATAACAAATTGTATGAATTTATTCATGTGTTCCAGAGGTTGTTGCCATCTGTGCAAAAAACTGCAAAACATCAATACAGAGTGTCCATGTTACACATATTATTATAATTAATTACTATAGTAGCATAATTACAAGCAGCTCCACAAAATAATTACACAGTAAGCGCATGTAGTTCATTTGTTTAACTCAGCACTTCCACAGTACAACAGGAACAGCATGTGTGCACTTGCACTAATGCACACATCTCTCGTCTGTGTTAACAGGTCAGTACTCGGATACAGAATAACCAGTGACGGCGAGCCAACCCGTAACTCTCCACTGGTCAGCAGCGACCCCAAGGAGGACCACACCTACAGTTTTGCCAAATCTTCCAGCTCGGATGTCGGAGAAGAGGCCCACTGCGACGGAAGCGAGGTGAGCTTCCACGCCAACGAGGCCGGCAGCGATGCCGAGGAGGACGACAAGAGCAAAATCAAGAAGGAGCCCAAGGAGTGGTCCGTGGACGCCCTAGCTCTGGCCCAGCACAAGAAACGGCAACATTTGACAAAAGTCAAACAGAGAGTGGCCAGTGACACTCTTCCTCTAAAAAAGAGGCGCACGGAGAAGCCTCCGGAAAGTGACGACGAGGAGATGAAGGAGGCGGCCGGATCCCTGCTTCATTTGGCGGGAGTCAGGGCCTGTTTGAACAATATCACCAACCGGACGGCAAAGGGGCAGAAAGAGCAAAAATAATGAACTGACTGTATTATAAAGAAAAAAAAAAAAACATCACTTTGAATAGAATTTACTATTTTTTTCCAGGACATCAGGTGAATTCTACTGATTTGTGGCAATATCAACAATCACTTTGTTTTCCTATCTTTATAGGTAACATTTTACTGAGGGTTCCTTGTTTTAGTTCACGTTTAGTTCATTTTATTGTGATTTCTTTTTTAATCTACGGAGATTGAAGCCATAGCCTTCCCTTTTTTAAGCAAAGCATTTCATTCGACTGAGAGAAAAAAGTGATAGTAAAATTTGCCCTGCCCCATTGTCATACTTAAAGGGATAGTTCACTTTAAAAAAATGAAAATTCTGACATTATTTACTCACCTTCATGTCGTTGCAAACCTGTAAGACCTTCGTTCATCTTCGGAACACAAATTAAGTTATTTTTGATAAAATCAGGGCTTTCTGACCCTCCATAGACAGCAACACAACTGACACGTTTAAAGTCCAGAAAGGTAGCAAGGACATTGATAAAATAGTCCATGAGACATTAGTGGTTCAACTGTAATTTTATGAAGCTATGAGAATACTTTTTGTGTGCGCAGAAAACAAAAATAACAAGTTTAATCAACAATCAGTCTTCAACGCACATTCATGAGCACCTTGACACACATGCAAACATTGGGCCTCATTCATGAAACAAGCAGAATGAATTTTTGTGTAAATCGTAAATTTTAGAAATCATGAAAATGTTTGTATTTTCAAAATGGTAGTTGGTACAAAAGAAATGTACACCTGCTCCTTACCACGTGTAAATGATGTGTAAAACGTTCTGTGTTCATTTTGTTCTTTTTGTTTTTTTTTTTTTTGGAGTCGATAACTCTAAAACGGAGCGCTTGCCACTATTTACCCAGCCATAAATAGAGGAGGAGTAGGACAAATACCAACCATCCTACTTGCCTACAACAATGGAGAAGTCAAAATTACTGGTTACTGCTTTTTTATATTTAGTAAAATTCTTAAAAATGAAATACCAGTAATACATTCCCGCCGTGGATATTCCAAGTCATAGCAACCGAAGTGTTTCAGCTGAAAAAACACTGTGCCACCAAAGCGTTTTCAAGCGCCACCAGCTGGTCATTTTAGGAAGAGCGGCTGACATTTTTTTTTCGCTGGCTAAAAACTCTTTGGTGGATGCACGTTATTGTATAATTATTGTTAGGCATATGGCATATTATTTTTTGCATTTATGCAATATACCGGAGCCAAACCTGAGAAAGTAGACCTGAATATTCCACTGCGTTCCTGGACACGCAATTTGCGTAGCTGTAATTCATAGTTGAGGATTATGCTAATTGTGAATGAGCGTGCACTAACCCACTGTTATTCATTAACATACACGTTTAACTATCATATCGGATGTTTATGAAGCGTTTGAGAATCTGGAGGAGAGTTTTCAGGAAGGTCTGTTTTATCACTCAGAATTTACTCATATTTTTACGCAAGTTTCATGAATGAGGACCAATGAGTGAACAATGTTCAATACATGGAAGCTCAAGCATATGTGACCCTGGACCACAAAACTTTTCTTAAGTCTTAAGTAGCACGGGTATATTTGTAGCAATAGCCAAAAATTTGTTGTATGGGTCAAAATTATTGATTTTTCTTTTATGCCAAAAATCATTAGGATATGAAGTAAAGATCATGTTCCATGAACTTTTTTTGTGAATATGCTACTGTAAATATGTCAAAACTTAATTTTTGATTAGTAATATGCATTGCTAAGAGCTTCATTTGCACAACTTTAATGGTGATTTTTGTAATGTTTCGATTTTTTTTCCACCCTCGGATTTTCAAATAGTTGTATCTCGGCCAAATTTTGACCCTTTTTGGCCTTTTTACCCTTATGACTGGTTTTGTGGTCCAGGGTCACACATTTGCTTGAGGCACAAGAACCAGTGAGGTTCATTCTCGTACGTCACGCCAACACATTTTAGCTTTTTAAAAGGTTTGTTCTCAGTTGTGTCTTTTCAGAAGACTGAAATTGAACTGCTTGATTCATATGGATTTAAGTTTTGATTTTGTTTTTAAATTACGTTTTGAAGCTCAATAGGACAAAATGTCTCATATTTTGCTACAAATATAACATTTGTGTTCTAAAGATGAGGAGTCTTATGGGTTTGCAACAACATAAGAGTGAGTAAATGACAGAATTTTAATTTTGGGCTGAACTAATCCTTTACAAAACATGACAGCAAATTGTGTTCTGCAGTCAAAAGTAGTTAACGAGTTAGCGATAATTATGTGTTATAGTAATCTCTGCTGTAATATAAGATGTTTTAGAAGCACAGGGCAGTGCCAAAGACAATCCTCGAGCAGTTTCTGTGATGTCACTCTCAGCAGCGTCGTGTTTAAAACACTCATGTCTGTCGTTTGGCTCGTATGAATCATAATTCACCGGGATGAGAGTAAAGCCATAAGCTTTGGTCAAAGTGCTTTTTGGAGTCAAAAGTGATACATTTAAGGCTCTCGGAACTGCCCACGTTTTTTCCTAAGCAATCAAATTGAGTGATATTTTCCATCTCGAGCGATAGCGGATGGCACAATGAAAATGAAAACTCTGAGCTAAAGCTACAATACCTGCCAGGTGTATTCTAATAGCAGACTGTGGAGTTGTTTTGTGTTTGTTCAATTGTTTACGTTTCTTTGAAATGTTTTATTTGAAACCCTCGTGATGTAATAAGCAATTTCATCCAGTCAGGATAAACACTGTATAAAAGTAACACTAGACCATTTTCCTTTCTTAATTTAAGCAATGTAGCCAGCAGGATTTTCCAAATCGTGTTGCATGGGTTCTGTAAAGAAAAAGAAGACCGTTTTTTTAAAACTCAAAGTTCATGTAAGGTAAATAATGTATTTAGCATGGAGCATGAATTATTTTCATATAAATATAGATCCTAGAGAACTAAGGCGCCGCCTCTAATTTCTATGCCAATAGGCCTAGTCTCTTTCGTTGTTTTTTTGTCGAAATTTGATTTCCATTTGTCGTCCTCATCGCCTTTGTGTTGAAGCAGGCATCTTAACAATTACCTTCTTCAGGGACAAACACTGACTGTTGGGAAACTCTCTCTGCAATACGAGGACTCGGGCTAGCGGCCGCCCCCGAATACCCACGAATACCCGCTACGTCAATGTCCGTGTCGTCAAGGAGAAGTTCGTAGTGAGTGTCGGTCCCCCTTCCGGCTCCGTGCCTGCTTTTCTTCCATGTGTAATCCGGATGTGCGTGTCTGTGATTTATTCAGGGTCTTCCATTTTGTCCCACGAGACTTTGGATATGCCGTTTGGGTTTGTTTTTTTGTTTCTTTTGGTTTGTTTTATTCCTGTATTTACATGTAGCACTGTTCAGGAGTCATCAGTATTGATTCAGTTGTTCTCGGTACAGGCAGTCAGACGGTTATTTACGCCTCCGCGCATATATATTTAAGCACTTATAGACAATACAAACAAGTGATACCAGAGCTCAGTGCAAACGCTAGTGTATATATTCTCACGACCTCACCGAATTGCACTTTTCTTGTTTTAACGTTAAGGATTCAGTGCCAAAGCCTGTAATGACTCTATACACTGCAAAACGGACGATGCATACTTGATATGTCGGTCATAAACATGTCAATAAGTTGTAGCATTTCTGTCATGTATAAGATATTCTCAGTCCTATTTGTTAATGTCGCACTGCATTGCTGTTTCACCAAGTCACACTGCCTTCCCCGTTCATCTGGCGACGACGATAATGGTTCGACCCGATGTTTTGTAGCGTGCTGAATGTTATATCTGACCCATGAGTGTTAATGTGATGTCTCCAGTTGGCATGCCTGTTCCCTTAACCAAGCTAGACATTTCTTGACACAGAATAACCCTGATTATAACCTCGTCTGCTGGTCTTTATAAACATCTGTCGTATCACATTTCCGTTCAATATGCTTCAAACTGGGAAACCGGTAGCCGAGAGAGCTATGAGTCCTTTATACACTGCCTTCCTTCAAAGACAACACTCACTACGGAACTTTTCCTTTCTAGTTCTTTCAGAGGAACCTGAAACATGTTAAAAAGCATCAAGAAGAGCCAGACAAAAAAAAATTAAATGTTGATAGGAGGCGGAGTGATTTTTTAATTTTTTTCCCCCATTGTGTTTTTTGTTCAAAGGTTCCTGTTAACTGCCATTCTGTTACGTGTTTGAGTTGTTCAAGATGAAAGTAAGGTAGTCCATTTGGTTTGTAATGAAATATTCGGTCTGATGGCATGTGCACCCTGCTAATATGTCAATATAGAGGCGTAATTGCACTCTGTATTTCCTTTGACTTGTAATCATATTGCCAAAGACAACAATTTTATCGATTCATGTAAATACCACTTTGTCCATTGCTACGACAAATTATATTTGTTTTTGTTTCGTTTTGTTTTTTTCTCCAACCCTACCATCAAGTTTCTGTGATGTATTGTCTTCCAGTTGCAATAAAAAAAAAAAAGTTGCAAAGGTGATCCCGGACTAGCATGATGGTTTTGTGCAGCTCTAAATTCATTGTTGATATTGGTGCTAAAAAGAATCATGTTTTAATATGTCACATGGATTTTTCAAGCCAAATACTTCTTGTTTAAAAGATAATTTGCATTTTTTGTCTCAGTATGTTTGTAAATGTATTTTCTTCACCCTAATATATGTCCAACGAGGAGTAAAAATCAATAAGATATAAATCTAATTATATCCTGTAAGAATAAACTACACGACCATTCAAAAGTTTGAGTCAGTAAGATATTTTAATGTGTTTAAAAGAAGTTTCTCATGCTCACCAAGGCTGTATTTTTAGATTTAAAAAAATAAGGTAAAAATAGTAATATTGTGAAATATTATTACAATTAGGGCTGCTAAACCGATTAATCGTGATTAATCGATTTGGCAGCCCTAATTACAATATTGTGATGTATTATTACGATTAAGGCTGTTAAATTGATTAATCGTGATTAATCGATTTGAGAGCCCTAATTAAAATGATATTGTGAAGTATTAAAGGAGACGTCCACTTCCAAAACAAAGATTCACATATAATGTACTCACCCCCTTGTCATCCAAGATGTTCATGTCTTTCTTTCCTCAGTCGTAAAGAAATTGTTTTTTGAGGAAAACATTTCAGGATTTTTCTCCATGTAATGGACCGATATGGTGCCCCGATTTTGAACTTCCAAAATGCAGTTTAAATGTGGCTTCAAACGATCCCAAATGCGGTTGTAAATGATCCCAGACGAGGAAGAGGGGTCTTATTTAGCGAAATGATCAGTTATTTTCATTTAAAACAATATGATTTAAACACCTTTTAATCTTAAATGCTCGTCTTGCCTTTCTCTCCCTGAACTCTGTGTGTTCTGACTCAAGACAGTTAGGGTATGTTGAAAAACTCCAATCGTATTTTCTCCCTCAACTTCAAATATAATTTCAAAATCATCCCACAGTGCTGCAGAAGTACTGACACAGTCTTTGCAAAGTAAACATGCAAAGAAGATCAAACACCCTTAACAAAAAAGGTAAAACAGCGACATAGGACGATTTTGAGGGAGAACATGAGATGGGAGTTTTTCAACATACCCTAACTGTCATGAACCGGAACAAAAACAGTCTTGGCAGAGTAAGACAAGACGAGCGTTTGACATTAAAAAGTATATAAATTGTATTATTTTTATTACAATAACCGATCATTTAGCTAGATAAGACCCTTCTTTCTCGGCTGGGATCGTTTACAACCGCATTTGGGGTCATTTGAAGGCACATTTAAACTGCATTTTGGAAGTTCAAAATCGGGGCACCATATCAGTCCATTATATGGAGAAAAATGCTGAAATGTTTTCCTCAAAAAACATAATTTCTTTACGACTGAAGATGACAAGGGGGTGAGTACATTATTTGTGAATCTTTGTTTTGGAAGTGGACTTCTCATTTAATACGATTAGGTCTGTTAAATCGATTAATCATGATTAATCGATTTGACAGTCCTAATTACAATATAAAATAACTGTTTTCTACTTTCAAATATTTTAAAATGTATTCCTGATGATCCTTCAGAAATCATTCTAAAATGCTGATTTGGTGCTCTCTTTTGATAATAATAATAATAATAATAATAATACAGTAAAAATACAATAATATTGTGAAATGTTCTTACAATAATTGTTGTTAAATTGATTAATCGTGATTTATCGATTTGACAGCCCTAATTACTAAAATATATTGTGAAGTATTAATACAATTAGGGCTGTTGAATCGATTAATCGTGATACTAAAATGCTGATTTGGTGCTCAAGAAACATTTCTTATTATCATTAATGAAAACAATCATGCATTCTTATTGAACAAAAGTATTTTTTTCTTCTTCAAAAAATAAAATAAATCTGACCTCAAATCTCACCGCTGGAAAATTGAATTTCTACATGTTGAAACTTTTGTAAACCTTCACAAAAAAAAAAAAAAAAAAAATATATATATATATATATATATGTTTAATATGTTCTGTTTCTCTCTATTGTCTACTGATGTCATCTTATTGTACTGATCCATTACAGAATGTCACATGACTGAACAAAAGCAGTGACAGTATCTGGAACATGACACAATTTCTATATTGATCCTGATTGTCGCTTTCTTCTCAGCCCACCTTCCAACTTCACACACCGCATATTTGCAGACAAACGACTTGAATAAACAATGATTACATATGAACTGAATGAACATTATGATTATAAAGCATAATGTAGTGGTTTTGTTTGGTTTGCTGTTGCAATAGTGCAAGCATTTAAATTTTCAAATCAGTGTCTGACCATATTTAATAATCTTCCTAAATGCAACAAGCATTAAATATGAGTTTGGAAAGAGTTTGGTGATGTCTGCTATGCCTATCAGACTGGACTTTGTTTACACGTCATTTATAAGCCCTAATGGAGTCTCTGGCCTGTTCTTAATCAAAGAGTGAGCGTTTGAAAATCACAACTGCCTCCCTGTACCCTGTCACCACACCCATGCTCGCCTGTGTTGCTATGCAACTGCAGGAAAAGAGAGACTGAAAATGTACAAGAAGCTTTTTGCCAGACACAGACATACAGAGTTCATCTATTTTGCAAGGGTTACGCACAGGTTACCGGAGCTGAGGTAACATGCGCGCTTCACTTTACACCGAAATAGTCCGGGGGAAATTCTATTCAAAACAAAACTAAACACCAAACAAATGTCATTATTCAATTTGGACTGTCTGTGCGTGTTTTTATAGAGTTTGGCGTGTGCGTGACCTCGTCGTACAATCTCTGCAAACATCAGGCTGGCAGTCAAAAGGCTGTTTCATTTACTCAGTAAATCTATCTTAGCGTTCCTCTGAAATCTCCCACGAGAGTTGGCGCGCAGCCCCAAAACACACTTCCAAAAGACATATTGCATGTGTTTGTTGCCAAGGAAACAAAGCGAGGTGGCTTTCATTCCAGCACATCCGGATGTTATGTGTTTTTTCTATCAGCGGAACGTAACATGAAAAACAGCACTGGGGTTTATCGCATTGTTGCGTCTGGGGAGCGGCTGCCCCCTTCCTCACCTAAAAAGTTGTCGTCTCAGGAGGTTTGTTTGGGTTTGGAGGACCCGACAAGAAGAACTAACACTTTCCACCTGCAACTACTACTCGTTTCCAAGGTAGCAGAAAACCGAGGCGCTCATTGGCAGCGCGAATCAATAAGTGCGCGCTTTGATGGAATGCGCTGCGAGATAATAACCATTCAGATCTGCCACACGGTGCCTTCAATTTGTCGGTCCTTGTAAGTCAGACACAAATATGGGAGTATTACAGCAAATCTGTGGCATTAAGGGAAGAATGTTTGAATACATTTGCAAGTCCATACGTCTTGCCTTAATCTGCCTGATTTGCATGAGGGCACAGTCGAGGGATTTGAGGAGAAATTGGAATCTGTGATACGGCGGCTGGCGAAACGTGCCAGGACTTCATCAACGAGGGCATGTGTTTCCGACATGGTCTCTCTATGAAATCACCAGGCTTTGAGCGGTTAGACATGCTGCTGTCTCTTTCATTGATGTATAACGAGAGTAAAAAAACCCTGGTTGCATTACCTGAGGTGACCCATAAACGTCGACAGGAAGTGTTATATGTTCACTGAACTAAATTTACAGCACTTCGCTTTGCAGCAAAAAAATTTAGTTTTAATAAAAATTGCACATTCGAGTTGGGTTCAGGTGCAGACACGAATAGAAATGGTCTACACATTGATGTTAATATTCCAGATTTTATTCATGCTCAATCTCTCAGGTGTTCATCAGGCAAAAAAAAACCTTTGGGTTTTCAACTGAGACACAAAATTGTGACAAAGATAACAAAACTTTATAAATTATGTCTTACATGTTTGAGTAAAAAAAAAAATTGAGATACGTAATATGAAAACATCTGTAATATCATTCTCAAATAAATTGGTCTTGTTTTAAGGATACACTGTAAAAATGATTTTCTTCCGTAGTATTTTTGTCTTGATTTCTAGTATAAATATCTAATAATTCTTGAATCAGGATGTATTTACTTGACAAGTAAAATGACCTAAGATATTAAGTCTTGTTTTCTAAAAAAATTATCCAAATTTTTAAAGTGTAATCTTAAAATGTTTTAAACGGGTCATGACATGGATTTTTAAAATGATTTTAATATGTTCCTTAAGGTTTACTTATAATGTTAATAAAGATTTTTGCACAAAAAAACAAATAAATATTGACTGAACGGCAGTGGGTGGGGCCTTTGGTGAGAAGATGACTATTCGTCGATGCTTTGCTCTGGAGGCAGTGTTTATGCAAATCTCTGTGGCCTGTTGATGTCATCTTGCACCTCAGTTCCAAACAAGCTGTTTTTTGGAGTTTGATTAAATAAATACTTTGTTTATAATGAGGAGGAGGTTTTAAGCTATGAAACTTGCATGATGTTTTAATGTTTTAAAGACCTCTCATATGCCAAAAGATCAAGGCAAATTTGATTTCTCATGTCATAACCCCTTTAAAAATAATTAAATAATTTTAAAAAAATTCAAACATCCTCCATTGCTTACACCAAGTCTGCCTTAACTTGTTCGCAAGGACTCACCCGGGTCAAACAACAGTTGTAAAGAACCGAACAAATCACACAATGTGCTCTGGGCTTTAAAGATGAACTAGCTGAAGTTGTATGAATCATAAGGTAAAAAGAGAGAAAAAAGAGGGAGCAGGTAATGAATCTGACATTTTCCACAGAGGCTGCGCTGACGAAGCAGATGGAAATGCCAGCTTGAATGGTTCCCACTTCTCCGTTTTGCTCTCCACACCATGCTTTCCATGAATTTTACACCTTCGGACACTGATTTGGTGAGAGAGCTTCAAATCAGGACTGATCTCTCTCTCTTCCCCGCTGTCACTCTCTTATTCTCCCTTTCACATTTCTACACACACACACTTTTTTCTCAGTTACAAATGAGCCTGCGGTAAAATTAATGTTCTGTAACCATCGCGCTAACTGCAGGTACCCCGTTTCTGCACCGACGGCAGCTAATGCCCTTGATCTTTCATTAGGAGTCCACCTAAAGAACCTCAGGGAAAGCTGGAGCCAGTGGAGCGAGGGAGAGGAAGAGAAAAAGCCCTTCCATCAGCAGCCAAGTCTGTCCATCCGGACTTTAGCACAGAAAGGACTTCAACTACTTTGTAATTATCCACTAACTTTCTTCATTTCTCACACACTTGGTACAACGAAGCAATTCTATTAAAAAGTTTCTGTATTTTCTATTATAGTAATGTTGTGCACAAAGTGTCTATGAAGATTAGTGTGCATGTCATTTTGAGTTATCTGACTCAAGTTCAGTTTTAAATTTAAATTAAAAAGTGTAATTAAACAGTGAAATGAAATAATAAATACCTTTTTGCATTACATTTATCAAAAGTGACAGTAAAGACTTTTACATTGGTACACTCTAAAAAATGCTGGGTTAAAAACAACCCAGCTTGGGTTATTTGGCAACCGAGTGCTGGGTAAATATTGGACAGAACACATGTTGGGTTATTTTGACTCAGCTGGTTGGGTTAAATGTTATTACCAAACAGGCTGGGTTATTTTAAGTCAACTATTGTTTAAAAATTATTATATTGCTGATTTAAAATGGACTGGAACTCACACAGAATTACTAGAGGCAACAGCAATAATCAAAAGATGAACATTTATTATTAAACAAAATTGAATTCAAGACAAATTGAATTTATCTGGGTGAATACAGCATAGTTTACAATATTACACACATTTAAACTCGTTTAACAAGCATTTTAGACAGACATAAAAAAGTAACATTCAAAAGTAGTAGTTTAATTTTAGTGTATTCAACCGTTCTCTGTAATCGATTTTTACCAAAACAGCGTTAATTCTCATGGCGGTGTGTTGTTTGAGCCGTGAAATTTGAGCTGGTGAAGGGCTGCTGTTCGCCGGTTTAACTACGAACTTCAGATCGCGGCCTCGCGTTTCACTTGTAGCTGAAAGATGCCATGACTGACTCAAAAAACTGCCCATAAACAAACAGTACAGACATTAGAGAACATATTTTAAGATTAAGCTCAGTACAATAACAAGTAAAATCCATTTATTTTATGCAAGGCAAAAGGCGATTTCATCCTGCGAAACAACCGCTGCTGACGCAGCTGACTGACATCTCGTCCTTATGTTGCCTTGCGTAAAATAATACAAGTTACAGCACAGTAACAACTTTATAAATGAAATGAAATGTACACAAACATTTATTTCGCTGAAGAAGTGCAAATCAGTGGTGCTAAGAACCGCTCTCTCCTGTAAAAAACTCAAAAGCCTGCGCTCTGACTGACTGTAACACAGCAGCTGGGTTGTTAATAAAGGGTCAGACAGGCTCAACCCAGCGGTTGGATAGAAAAAATTACCCAGCGTTAAAAATGACCCAGCAGCTTAGTTACAGAAAAACTACCCAGCACCAGGGGAAAATAAAAAATAAAAATAACCCAATAAAATGACCCAAAAATTTGAACCCAGCATTTGGGTTAAAAAAAATAACACAGCATCTGGGTAAAAATATTAAAAATAACCCAATAAAATGACCCAACAGGCTGAACCCAGCATTTGGATTAAAACATAACCCAGCATTTTTTAGAGTGTACAAAATAAATGCTGTCTGTTTGAAATTTCTCCTGGGAAATATATATTACTGTTTCTACAAAAATAATGAGCAGCAAAACTGTTTTCAACAGTGATAAAAAAAAAAATCCTTGAGCACCAAATCAGCATATCAGAATGATTTCTGAAGGATCATGTGACACGGAAGAATGGGGTGATGATGCTGAAAAAGTATTCAGTGAATAAAATACATTTTAAAACATAATAAAATAGAAAACTTTAAATTGTAAAAATATTTCACAGTATTACTGATTTTTTTTTCTGACAGGAAGTGAAGTGGGAGAGAGATGGGGGGCGGGATCAGGAAAGGTCCTCGAGTCAGGATTCGACACGGGACACCCGGAGCACAACGGCACTGTATGTTTGCGTGCTGCCCACAAGGCTATTGGCGCCGAAACAATATTACTGAATTTTTAAACAAACAAATGGAGCCTTGGTGAGCATTAGAGACTTCTTTTAAAAACATTTTTAAAAATCATACCAAATTTTTTAATGTTAGCACGGAGTGTTTTCTCTACGCATCATCAGTCGGCCATATTGGCTGAACTGAACGTAAACAATGCCACTGAACTGAATGAAACTCTCATATTTTGCTGATTATTGCTACTAAAAATGGTCAGTTATTGTCATGTTTTGGGCCGTACTAATTGGTCGGACCAGGAAAAACATTTGAAGTACAGACTGCCAAAAGTTATAACAAATCAAAGAGAAGAGTGCAAAAAAGGCATTTGTGGTTGGCCAGACTGAACCAGGATTTCCAGAGCAAGAATCTTCAACATTCCTGTTTGTTCTTATCATTTCCAATCAGGTAGGTGAAATATTAGACTAATATCTTAATACTGCTTGCACGTACAGTATCTTTACCACCTATTAACTTACCAACCCTCTGATCTGCCATCGTTTGGCCCAAAAAGGTGAACCTGTACCGTATGCTAATGGATAAGACTAAAGTTCACATTTGTCTGCTTAAGACTGAAAAGCTGCTCACTTCAGCATGAAGAAACTGCCTGAAATTACATCAGGTTTCAGATCCAAATCTATCTTAACATTGAGTCGCCAATTCCCGTGTAGTTTGTTGTGTATTGAGTAACCTGCTTTGACAGGAAATTAACCACACTGGAAGGGGCATTTTAAAATCTGAGGTGAAGTCGAAGGCGCATGGACCACTGGATAAGCACTTGGCGCTATCGATCATTTTCCACCCGGTGTAGCAATCAAACCCGCCTATTAGTCAGCTTTGTACGGCGCAGCCACCTGCAGACAGAAGAGACCCCATTGATTCACTATGAGTTCATTGAGAACTTATTTAGAGAATTAATGTGTCTTGGCGAAGGGCTGCAGCTGCTCTGATCGAGACTGCCATTATAAAATTAGGGTGTCCGACAGTTTCATTTGGATCCAGATGCACAGCTACTCCTGCAATCTCATTTAACTGGACAGGTTTATTCCTCCCTGGAGAACTGATGTATTCATCAGATTTTAAAGGCCTGTGTGGACGGCTGTGGATCAGAAACAAGCATGAGATTTATTAGATCAACATTTGAATTAAACTTCACAAGGAACGTGGCGTAAAATCTCTCTGATATGTTCTGCCAGCTTGGGATTCGGTTATTGAGTTTGTTTGCGGGAGACGTTCTGGCAAGCAGATGTAAATATGAAAAGAAGGCTGTGGTGCATCCCTGATCCACACAAATTGGATGTAATGTCACATGAGATTTACAGCTTGGTGCCTCTTTTAATACTGAAACTGTATCAGTGCCTTGGCCAGTCTATGATGTCCTCATCATTTCTCTGTGACAAGAGAAAAGCAAGATTGAACTCGGTGTCTGTGTGTGTGAGAGAGAGAAGGAACGAGACAGAAGAAAAGAGTAATGCGCCGAAGCCCTGGGCATTTTAATTGTGATGAAAGTAGGTTAACCAGAGGGGATAAATTACTAGCATGTGGAATGGATGAGAGACTAGGGAGCGTGTGAATGGTCCTCCCTCTCACCTTGACTCCTAATAAGACACACGTGCCAGAGAGCAGACAGACTATTCTGGGTCTGCTTATACAACATGCCTCATCCAAGTGCCATTAGCAACAAAAATGATGCACTTCATAAAAAAAGTATTTTTGAACACACACACGTTGGGTTTTTATGTTTTATGGAGACATTCCATAGACGTAATGGTTTTTAGACTGTGCAAACTGTATTTTCTATTGCCCTACACCACCTCTACAGCTAAACCAAGCCCTCACAAGAACATTTCTGCATTTTTAGCATTTTAAGGTTTTTAAAACACTTCATTCTGTATGGCTTATAAGTTTATTTCCTCATGGGGACCAAAAAATGTCCCTACAAGGACAAGGATTTTGGCTATTGCCATCTTTGTGGGGACATTTTGTATACTTGAACAACACACACACTACTTAAAAAACAAAACAACAACAACAAAAATTATATATATAAATGTGTTTAATATCTTATGCTTCCCAAGGCTGTGTTTATTTGATCAAAAATACTGTAAAACAGTAATATTGTTAAATATTGCAAATAAATGTAAAATACTGCTGAAAATGTCACATTTGTATTTTATTTTATTATTTTAAATCGTAATTAATTTCTGTGAATTTTCAGCAGTCATTACTCCAGTTTTCAGTGTCACTCACAATCCATCAGAAATCACTCCAATATGCTGATTTGGTGCTCAAGAAACATTTATTGTTGTTGTTATTATTAATAATATTATTATTAATATCAACCTTTGTCCTGCTTACTACTTTTATAAAAACTGCCATACACTTTTGTTCAGGATTCTCTGATGTTCAAATAAAAAGCATTTATTTAAAACAAAAAATCTTTAGTAACTTTATAAATGGCTTTTCTGTAAATGTTGATAAACTTAATGTTTCCTTGCTTAATATAAGTATTAATAAAAACGATGTAAGTGTCAGTAAGATTTTTAATATTTTTTTTTTAAGGAAGTCTCTTTATGCTCATCGAAGTTATATTTATTTGATCAAAAATACAGAAAAAAGTAATATTATGAAATATTATTGCAATTTCAAATAACTATTTTATTCAAATAATCTATTTTAATATACTTTAAAACATAATTTATTTCTGTGATGCAAAGACGGATTTTCATCAGCCATTACTCGTCTTCAGAACAATCCTTCATTCTTAATGAATAAAAATGACTTTTTTAGAAAATCTTTTCTACCAATATAAGTCTTTAATATCACTTTTTTTTATCAATTTAACACATCCTTGCTGAATAAATGTATGAATTTCTTTCAAAGAAAGAAAGAAAGAAAAAATGTACTGACCCCAAACTTAGTTCTTCTAAACATTTTATTCATCAAAGAATCTTAAAAAAAGTATCACAGGTTCCAAAAAAATACTAAACACCACAACTGTTTCCAACATTAAATCAGCAAATTCATGTGACACTGAAGACTGGAGTAAAGAGGTTGAAAATTCAGCTTTGCATCACAGGAATAAATTATATTTTAAAGTATATTAAAAGAGAAAACCACTGTTTTAAGTTGCAGTAATATTTCACAATATTACAGATTTTTCTGTATTTTAATCAAATAAACAGCCTTGGTGAGCTAAAAAGACTTTTTGTCCTATTTGTAGCCTATCTATATTATTTCTCGTATACGTTTTTAGAAAAAAAGGTAAAACTTTTAACTGCAAACGCAAAAAAAAAGGCTAACCTTATAAAAGAAGGCACTTCTGAGAATGTTTTTCTTTCAAACTGTATACTTTGAAGACGGATTTCTTTGTTAATACATTTGACTTGAGGGGTCTCAGATGTATGACTCCAGGAATGACGTGATGACTGTTCAGCGGGAGGGCAGATGCCCGCTGTCCCTGGCAACAGTGAGAAACAGCACAGGCGTCACTAGTAGTTATGCAACGTGCTCCTAACACACAGACAGCCAAACGCGTGAGAGACTGAGTGAGCGCTTTCATTAAGGACTCCGAGAGCTCAGCAGGGCCTCTGCCATTTCACGTACAGAGCGCCAGAAATCACCCTGCTGCTAATGCTAAAAATAAAGCTTTCCTTTCACTGACGGATGTGGTGACTTGAAAGTTGTTTTGTGTTTACTTTTTTTTTTTACCTTCTTATTCTCTTCCCTCTCGGGGTTCCTGGGAAAAGGTCCCTGGCTTTTTCAAAGCATGACAGGTTGATAGACAGGAATGGGTTCAAAGAGCTGTAACCTTAACACACAGCTGTCTGAGGTCTTACTGATCATACAGGCAGATACCTGTAGATTGAAAACAAGAGTCAGGTAGCCGGATAAGAGTCATTCCTCAGGTTGAAAACTAAAATCTTGGCAATTTGTTTTTGCTTAAAGCTTTTCATATCAAATGGTTAACAAAGAGTAATTTTATAAACAATACATTAAGATGAAAAAAAAGTGAAATCTAATGGCAGGAGTTATAAGAACTTTGGCGCCCCCTTTAGGAGATATTTATGTTTTACATTAACTCACTAATATTCACTTTATTCAGAGATATGTAAAAGTCACGCATATTTATGTTGAAATATATATTTTTTTATTTTATGATTACTTTTTAGGGAATTACTGTGCAATTATATTCAAAAAAGAAAAGCTGCCACACACAGACATGCCACTACACAAAACCAAAACAAGAATTTACATCCAACAGATGGCGTAACATGTGTGCAAGCAATCGTTAATTAGACATTTAATACGTTAATGTATGTAAATCCATGAGTGTTTATTTTTTTCAAACAGAAACCCCATGAGGTAGACACAAACTACCCCTTTTAACCTATTTGTTCATGTGACACATCTTTTTTAAAGCACACAACTGTCACTTTAACATAATAATATAATATAATATAATATAATATAATATAATATAATATTTAAAACTTTATACGCACTTTTTATTCTCTCGTGTGGTGCGTTTTGGCCAACTTTCCTCAATACTCCACCTGGTTTGCACCTGATTGGATATTTGAAGCAGCGCTGCTTTAACTGTCCAATCATGTGGCACTAAGGTGTGGCATCGAACAGCGCTGCTTCCACTGTCCAATCAGCTGTGAGTAAGATGGGGCATTAGACCAGATTCACCGGGAGCGAGTGAGAGCTACAATCTGCTTAGACTCAACAACACGATATCGGTATGTAAATATTCCCATGCACTTGTTTTTAAGGCTCGTCGCTGTGTTAAATGCAACACTGTCGACTTAACTTGCTTAATTAATCTTCAAATATTTTCACGGATATGTATATTCAGGGTTAAATATTTAAGTTACACAGTTACCGTGAAACTATGTGTCTCTCAGTGTCGCAACAGGTTGTTGTAAGCGCGTGTGCTTTGTTTACATTGCTAGCAGGATATATGTAATACGTGGCTGGCAAAAAGTTATCAAATGTCAGAACAGACATATTCGAATATGTTTTATGCGAGGTTTATGTGATAAGGAGACCTTTCTAGTTGTTTCTGTGCCATTGTTACGTGTTGAAGCCTGTGTTTTTCATTTGATAACATCACAGCAGATTGTTGTGTGATCAGCATAGATTGAGATGATAATGAAAGGAAACGGTGATGTCCGTATATATTGTTTTGGCACATAAACCTTTATTATTCCTTAGTGCCAGTGAAAATAACTTTATCAGGCATATAAAAATAACTCTTAGTAGTTATTTTGTTATTGCAATCTGCTACATTTTAATAATGCATGATTGTTGTAACATTTTATTTGGATACATACCATCATTTCTGCATATTCAGAATTTTGAAAGGTTTCAACAGTGATTTGTAAAGAACCTGCAGTCACTTATTTTACCAGAGTAATCACAGAGGTTGCTCAACATGGGACCTTCCTGAAATAAGATGGTTTTAGCATCTTTTCATCATTTTGGAAATTGTGATAACATTACATTTCCCCACACAATCTCTGAAATCGGAAGAGTTTTGTGGTTTATAGTGTTTTCAGGCAATCTTCAGTTTAGTTTTAGTGAGAAAATGGACCTTAAAATGTTGATGACTCATGCTGTAGTGCATAGATTTGTGTCCAGTCAAACACTTACTGTTAACTAGTTAGTCATAAGGTAATTTAAAAGGAGACAAGCCATTTCGAAATGTCCCATCCCAGTTTCTATAGGACATGCATTAGCAGAGTAAACAAAATGGTGCTTGTTAAGCAAATTCACAGGTCGTTAATGAAAGCAGTTGCTGATCCCAAAGTTAATTTTGTTTTAAAACTGCAATATCTGCTAATCATACTTTGGCAGAAACTGTGGTTACTATGGTAAATGTTTGTAAGGGCTGTTCAGTTCCTCAGAGAATTGTGAAACTGAAACTGCTGTGAAAAGCATGTGGAGGTGGTGGTGGCAATGTTTTTGTTGTTTTGTATAGGCATGTGAATAACATGACACATCAGAAGCTTTTCTCTTGCTGAGTCATGGCTAAAACTGGGCTTGTGCATGCTTTTGTACATGTAAAATCGCACACCTTAAATATCCATTTCCTTGTTGGGTTTTACCAGACTAAGTGCCAGCCTAACGTCTACTTAAATGCTAACCTTAAATAAGTCTGGCATTTCAGATATGAATCAAGACATAATGCTTGGACCCCATAATTAACCTTTGTCCTTAGGTTTTGAATTTTTTTTGTTCCTGCAATCATTGCAAAACCTGCCCACAATTCCACTTACCTCTGTGAGCATGCTCTTAGTCATAGTTTGCGTATGGCAGTCCTACATGTGTACAGTATTTCATGCTTATCAACTCAATTATGTTTAGTCTCACTGTGTATGAAAGGAAAAACTGTAGCCTAGTTGTCAGCATACACTGTTCATCTTTATACACAGGCAGTGCAATCCTAAGGGAAATGTCCTTCATTATCTGCATCTATCTGTCCCAGGTGGTGGATTGACCTCTATACGTATACATGGATTTAGTTACCGATATTTGTTTTTACTCGTTCTACTTGTTTTGGAGCTGGTGGCCGTGTCTTTGAAGACTGAGCGCAGCAGGATTTTCTGGTAGAGCGTCTGGAGATTATGGTGTTATTCATGTGAGCTTCGCTGTTCTGTAAACAGTTTTTCTGTGAACTTGGCATGAAGCTGAGAACTTTTGGGAAGCGTGGGGGTGTAGGCGTTTTTTATTAAAATCAAACTGCTCTTTGTTGTCTTTTGGTGCAGGGCTGAGTTTTAGTGAGACATCTCAGCAAGCCCACTCCATGAGAATGAAGCTTTAGGGAATGACAGGGTCTTTCCTGCTAGGCGCAGTAGGGGACATCGCAGGAGTCAAGGAACTCTCCTTGTCTGATCACAGGGTGCTGGTGGCTGATCTGGCTCCTCACTTGCTATATAAACGTGCTGGGCTTGAACCAGGAATCATTAACGCCAGTAATTGGTGAGGCAGGACAATGCCCTCACCATATGCGTTTCAAAACAGTGACAACATAATCTGGCTAGACAGATGCAAAACAAAACTTCAGTTATAATCAAGCTGTCTAAAAGCAAACACCTGTTTTTTTTCCATGCTGTAAAGCTACTCCAGCTACTTTATTTTTCCCATCTGCCTGAGTTTTTAAAATTGTTATTATTGAGAAATACTTGACTCTAGGTCTGATTGATTGCTATTTTATTTATTGTATATTTTGATTTCTTCATCATACACCCAGTGTTATTTTAGTTTTACTTTTACTCTTTTGTTTTTTTTATAAATATTATAATATTATTTATATAAATATAAATATTTGTATTCTTTTAAACAGAAACCCCATGAGGTAGACACAAAATGCCCCTTTTAACCTATTTGTTCATGTAACAGATCTTTTTTAAAAGACACAACTGTCACTTTAACAGTAATATGATATAATATAATATTTGAAACTTTAATTAGACGCACTTTTTATTCTCTCGTGTGATGCGTTTGGGACAACTTTCTTCAATAAGTTGCACCTGATTGGATATTGGATATTTTAATGTTTTTTTAAATAAATATTTAGATTTTATTTTATTTTCACTTTTAGTTATAATTTAAGTTTTAGTGATTTTGTGCAATTGTAGTATTTATTATTATTATTATTATTATTATTATTTAATATTTCTGTTTAACTATATTTGTTTTAGTCTTAGTGTTTTTCGTTAAACCTGAACTTATTTTATTTCAGGCAATTTTTTTTTTTAAGTTTTTTTTCCTTTTTTGACTTGCCTTGGTAACTAACTGGGAAAAAAAAGTTAAAATGACTAAAAGTAAAATAAACATAAATCAAAGCTACATTTTAAAAATGGTGGGTTAAAAACAACCCAGAACTGGGTGAAATATAGACAGTCTCAGCGATTGGTTGTTTAGACCCAGTGGTTGGGTTAAGTGTTTTAACTCAACTTTGCTTAAAATGAACCCAAAATAAGTGGGAAATTAATGTTTATTAATATGTTAAATAAATTAACATCTATTAATAAGTTATTAATAATAACACAACACTGCATAGACTGCTTATGATGACTGAAGAAGTGCAAGTACTTATATTGGGATGCTTGATGGAGATCATGCTTTGGATCATTGCTGTCCTGGCCTAATAGAAGGCTGAACTGAGCGCTGTTGGCTCCTCATGATGGGAAGCACCTGATGCTTGTTGTGTTCTGCATTGCTGTCATATATCGTCTGGTGTGTAGACCATGACCACCATGTATTTTGAGGTCTTGACATAGCAGAACTACCACATAGATAATAACTGTTTGTTCCTGCATTTTTTGACACTTTAGGCACTGTTTTTCTGTTTGATTTGTTTGTTTTTACTCTAGCTCCTTCCTTTTTTTTTTTGAGTAAAGCGTTGAAACTTGAACTGTGTGAGTCAAACTCACTGTGACTGTCGGCACTGACAGCAGGAAATTATGCAGTGTCTAAAAGCACAGTCCGAATGATGATGCCATGCATGATCATGAGCTTGCGGATGGTCGTGCGAGAGAGAGATTTGACACAGCGAGAGAGTTCTGCAGACCAGTTCTGCCAAACGTCCCAATATTGTGCACATATCTTGTGGACGCCTGCATGCACCGCTGACATAACTGACAGACTGCCAGAGCCCAAGCCTGTTGGAGTCTGAGAAGTGGATGGGAGTTTTGTAAGACTTTGCAGCTGCAAACATCGGTTGCTTTGAAATTCTGGCACAGTATTCTACACATGGCTCTAGACGGAGTTAAACTAAAGTAGCCAGAATAAAAAAGTTAAAAATAAAAAAATGGTTAAAAACTCAGTTACAGGTTTGTAATAAATGGCATTCTAATGAAATAATAAAAAAAATTGTTAAAGCATAGTGTAATTTTTTTTTTTTTTTTTTTTTTTTTATCATTCTTTTTATAAAGACCCTATTATTTTATTACTAGAGTTTTGTGGTTTTTATTGTTACTTTTCATGCTATTTTACAAATAGTGGTAACTCAAAATTAATTCTTTTGGTTTTGTTTTATTTAGGATTTTTTTGTAGTCACATGAACATGGTTTTATTTTTTGTCATTTCATTACATGAAACAAATATTCAAATATATCACTTCATCACATCATTTCATCACATGGCTAATACAGGTATCAAAAAGTCAAAAGTTCTGCAGAATCTGCAGAATCTGCAAAATGTTAATTATTTTACCATAATGAGAGGGATCATACAAATTCATGTTATTTTTTATTTAGTACTGACCTGAATAAGATATTTCACATAAAAGATGTTTACATAGTAATAATAGTTGAATTTATAAAAATGACCCCGTTCAAAAGTTTACATACACTTGATTCTTAATACTGTGTTGTTACCTAAATGATCCACAGCTGTTTTTTTTTTTTTTTTTTTTGGTTTAGTGATAGTTGTTCATCAGTCTTTTTTTGTCCTGAACAGTTAAACTGCCCTCTGTTCTTCAGAAAAATCCTTCAGTTCCCACAAATTCTTTAGTTTAGCATTTTTGTGTATTTGAACCCTTTCCAACAATGACTGTATGATTTTAAGATCCATCTTTTGACCCTGAGGTTATAGTTCAAATGCTCACTGATGCTTCAGAAGGAAAAACAATGCACTGAGAGCCAGGGGGTGAAAACTTTTTGAATGTGAAGATCAGAGTAAATTTAACTTATTTTGTCTTCTGGGAAACATGTAAGTGTCTTCTGTAGCTTCTGAAGGGCAGTACTAAATGAAAAAATAAATGAAAAATGAAAAAAAGTACATCTTCATTCTGTTCAAAAGTTTTCACCCCCTGGCTCTTAATGCATGGTTTTGAGCATTTGAACCTTCTGTAATAATTGCATATGAGTCCCTCAGTTGTCCTCAGTGTGAAAAGATTGATCTCAAAATCATACAGTCATTGTTGGAAAGGGTTCAAATACACAAAAATGCTGAAAAACCAAAGAATTTGTGGGACCTGAAAGACTTTTCTGAAGAACAGCGGGCAGTTTAACTGTTCAGGATAAACAATTGACTAATGAACAACTATCACAAAAAAAAAAACAGCTGTGGATCATTCAGGTAACAACACAGAATTAAGAATCAAGTGTATGTAAAGTTTTGAACAGGGTCATTTTTATAAATTCAGCTATTATTTTCTCTTGTGGACTATATGTTAACATCTTTTATGTGAAATATCTTATTCAGGTCAGTACTAAATAAAAAATAACATGCATTTTGTATGATTCCTCTTCTTTTGGTAAAATAATTAACATTTTGCAGATTCTACAAGGTGTATGTAAACTTTTGAAATCAACTGTGAATAGCTGAGGATATAGTGCTAATAGCATCCAAACCACTGAGTTTTTCAGTAAACAGTGGGTGTTGTGAGATGTTGAATGAATCCTCTAGTTGGAGGGAGGTGCTTGCTTTGTTTGGTGTGAAATAGGGGGCTGAGAAAGGGTAGCGTGCAGCCGTATTGTGAATGCAAAGAAGAGATTTACCAGAACAAAAACATGTTACGGAATTGGCCCCAATTTAGCAGATCGTTCAGCACATCCAAGTGTGTTTCCTCTACGAAAGTGTGTTTCCTGCAGGGTCTCGATTTAGGAGAGAAAATAGCCCTTCGCTGATGTGGAAAAATCCTGATCACAATGGCCTATGAGCTTTTGTCACTGTGCCTTTCCTCTTTTGTGACCTTTGAAGGGCATTTCTGACTTTTTGTTACCCGGTTTCTGAAGACTTAAGACATTAGAGTGCAGCGATCCTTGACACTTGAAGCTTTGATTTTCTTTGAAACGCATTACTTTTATGTCTCCTCTTCGTATGATGTTTGATCTGAGTAGCCAGAGGGGCTGAAGTAGCTATTTGTGTTATAAATGGTTTTCAGTTGTCAGACATTTATCAGTAGTCCTTCCTGTGGCTTCGCACTGCCTCCATCCGTTTTAAAGGACCCTGTCGAGACATGTTGTTTTCTGTTTGGCAGTCAAAAACACTTACACAAGCCTTCTGTGTTTACTGCTGTCAGTACTTGCTATGGGGAAATTTATTTTGCCTAGACAATGCATGTCGTCCCTGAGTTTCCCATTCTCTGTGTCTTATTTCATTCTTGTAGCAGTGGCTGTTCATTTGTGGTATCAAAGCCTTAAATTTGCAATCTTTGTGTATTCCCAACAAGCACAAGTAGAACATAACTCATCCTTGTAGAGCTAAAATAAAACTTAGAGTCACTGATTTTAAATATTTGGAATATTTTTGGCAAAACTGGCTGTTTAGTCAGAGGTTTCTTAATGTCTTTTTTGAATAAAAAATAATTTTGTGGCAGTAGATCAAATCCTAATGATGTTTCTCTCTTCTTAAGCCTTCATAGGTGGGCATGGAGTCCAAGATTTGGGGGGAGTGAGACGACGTTACAAGGTACAAGAAACAGGACAGGACAGCTCCCATGGCTGCTACGGCCAGTAGCAGAACTGAACCCAGACCAGGCTGGGTCGCTTTTTCAGATGAGGAGTCACAGACAGGTCAGTGCAAACATAGTCTTTACTTAGAGTTACAAGATGTTTTATGAGTTCAATTCCTGTGGAACAAAGATAACAATCCTCTGCTGATGAAAGTCTGCAAAACAAATAAATGTAAGGTTCCAGTCAATGACAGACCTTAGTTAGGGCAGACGCCATGCTGGATTATACATGAATAAAGGCTGTGAGGGATAGACTACAGTCATACATACAATGGTATGTATTGTATAAAGGTACTAGATTTCAAAACTCACAGTTTACAGAACAGTTTTATGTAGGAATGTAATCTCACAATACAATAATATCACAATGTGATTCCACAATACAATATTTATTGCGGTATTTCAAAAAAAAAAAAAAAAAGACAAATGAAGAATAGGAAAAATTTTATAATTTTGTACATTTTAAAATTAAATTCTTCTATCTAATGCACACTGAGAGTTCAAAATAAGAGCTACAGCCCAAGTTCTTAACTAAGAAAACTTAAGCCAGAAAAATGTCAGTGAATTGACTTGTATCTGAACTTTAAAGGGGACTCAGTCCTCTTTTTATTTGTGATATATTGTCTCAGTCTAATTTACATTTGCACTGGTGTTTTAGGAAGACAAACGAATTAGAATATAATAATAATAATAATAACTATAATGACAATAGCCATATCCTGTAAAACAATTGCACTGCAAAATAAATAAAAAATGAATATTTAAAAGGTGTATTATTTTTGCTTTACACTACAGTAGGGAAATTACAATACTTATTTCCTCATTTCTACAAAAAGAGATGCTTCAAATTTGAACTGCAGTAAGGTTACCCATTTAAACTGCTAGCTGTCAGCAATTCACATGCAATTTTAAGCTTTCATTTTAACGGAAACGGCAGGAGAGCTTTTATTTTGAAGGAAAACTCCAGCTTCAGTGAAACAGCTTACAAAAACACGTCTCCTGCACATCTAGTGAAATGCTGTAACCATCTGCCGGGAAAATAAAGCATAACTGGTGGCCAAAGTGTTCCAAAACGCATGCTAAACGAGTTTGCTGCATGCGTTCTCTGTGAATGGAGACGTTCTGAGGCACGGAAAACACCGGATCACACGCTGATCGCCTGACCAAAGTGCGCACTTTGCTTTGAAGCGCGCAGCGAAAACAGATGTAGTGAAGGGATTAAGCAATATTGCGTTTTCACTGTTGGTTCATTTAACACGTACTGTGTCAAAGCATAATGGCCCAAAACACAACTTTAAAGACCTTTTATGTTAGAATTAAAAGTTTATATAAATTTTAAAAACTGCACTTTTTGCCAGAAAGACCTGTCATTTCATATCATCATGTGACCACAATAATATCAAGACAGTTATGTCAGCTAAACAATTGGCATGTTGTTAAATTACAGTGCAAATCCACCAAACATACTGCACTTCCATCTCTCACAGCCTTGTTTTCATTCTCGTCAAATATTAAGTATGGTGCTACCCTCATTAGAAAGTTGGGAAGTCATGTCCGATGTTGGAAAGTAGGATTGTTGAATTATGCAAAGAAAAGGCTCTAGATGTTCTTGTGACTAATTGAAAAAGAGTTTCAGGACTTTATGAGCACCATTTGTAAGGAATTATAAAGACATGTAACCTTTTTGCTGATTGGATATCAGTTTGTTTGACTCTGTCTGAGTTTGCGTTCAGACCTTTCTGTGAGATTCCTGCATCCTGAGGTCATTGCTCCATAGTGATTACTACGGGAACAGTCCACAGTTCTTGCACCCTGCTAGATTTAACATTTAACTGTGACCTTTTTACTAACAAGAGGCTGTATTTCTCTAACTGTGTTTCTTCTTCTGTTCCAAAGAGGAGTCCTCTTTAGACCAGCCTGTGCTGGACTCCTCTACTTGGGCAGAAGTACCACCATGTGTGTCTGGTCAGAAGACAGAGCAGCCGAATTCCTGGGTTCAGTTTGATGACAAACCATGGTCACCCTCTCCACCACCCCCATCACAGGTAAAAGGTATGAGAACTACTTAAATATGTTTATTATTGTGTTGAAAGTGGAATACAACCATGTGATTCACATACTGTACTCTTAAAGGCATGTTCAGGGTTCAATACAGTGCAAAACAATCCATCATCCCTCAGTTCATTTAAAAAAAATCACTGACAATACAAGAAAACAGAGAAATGCAATGCACACAGTTTCGAAAGGGATCATATCGTTAGGAATCAAACAAGATTTTGTAAGAAAAGTGTTCAGCTTAAGTACTTTAAGGTTAAGTGCTCAAGCTGTAAAAACAAACTCTCGCAAATCCTAAAAGACCATTTATTAAAACTGCACTGCATTTTTTATGCATATATAAAGACCTTATTATCATGAGACAGCTTGTAAAGTATCTGTCTATCTATCTATCTATCTATCTATCTATCTATCTATCTATCTATCTATCTATCTGGGATGTTTCCTCTGAGGAGGCAATGGAGGCAGTGTCTCCTCAAAATATTGGATGAGAAAAAAATTTGTAGTACAAAATAAAACAATTCCAATATAATATTAAAAACGTATATAAATCACTAGTTTTTATAAAGAAACTTTGTCCAACAGCAGCACCAGCAGGTAAAGTTACAGCGGGAATCTGCATCTCTTTCGCCTGCCCTGAGATTGGTTCATGCAATAAATTCTGCCTCTTGTGTTTGTGCATGTTTTGCATTTGTGAATCAGTCTGAATAAACAATATAATGGCGTTAATGGGCATACCAGTTTAAAAAAGTAAGTAAACAACTCACACACACAGATATAACCACTTTGTTACATCAAAATGAAACTTAAAATGGCCTGAAAACATGATCTGTGGGAGTTTTTAGTGAGTAATCAGCATTTTAAAATTTAAAGTAAATGATCTTTGACCAATATTCACTGAACTTTGATGACCCAAAAAATAAAAAAAATAGTTAAAAATTAACTATTAAATATAGTATGTGACCCTGCACCACAAAACCAGTCATAAGGGTCAAATTGAAATCTGAATAAATAAGCTTCCCATTAATGTATGGTTTGTTAAGATATTGATTATTAAAATATTATATCACCAAGATACAACTATTTTAAAATCTGGAATCTAAGGTGTCCAAAAAAATCTAAATATTGAGAAAATCGCCTTTAAGATGTCTAAATGAAGTTCTTAGCAATGCATATTACTAATCAAAAATTAAGTTTTGATAAATTTATGGTAGGAAATTTACAAAA
Organism: Labeo rohita; assembly: GCF_022985175.1. NCBI lineage: Eukaryota > Metazoa > Chordata > Actinopteri > Cypriniformes > Cyprinidae > Labeo > Labeo rohita. The sequence continues at coordinate 10,142,124 of NC_066885.1, forward strand.
TATCTTAATGGAACATGATCTTTACTTGTTATCTTCGATAATTAATTGTTATCCTCGATAATCGATAATTTTGACCCATACAATGTATTTTTGGCTATTGCTACAAATATACCCATGCTACTTATGACTGGTTTTGTGGTCCAGGGTCACATATATGAGATATAAAGTAAACACATTTTTAAGAAAGAGTTCATGTAAGTGCATGTACGAGCTAAGTGCATTTCTTCTGTTTAATAACAATAGTCATAATAGTTGCATACTTTCATAATGAGGCTCAAAATAAACTCAAATAATTGGTGACAGATGCTTCCTCAACAAATGAGTAAGCAGTCTTGTGACATACTGTATGGTATTGACAATTCCCCTGGTGCAACCTGTGATTATGCCTTGCTTGAGGGCACAATGGCAACCTTTCTGTGCCAGCCTTGAGCTTCTTACCATTACACCATACCCATTTCAACAAGAATTTCCCAATATTTCCAGGTTTCCAGAGAAGTATTATTTTACTGATTTCTATAATGAGTTGACTCAGTGGGGTTGGACTGAAAAAGGACTGTGTCACTTCCTTTAGAAACGATGCTTGGTCTAGTCTTGTCTGTCTCTCTGTTTATCTCTGTCTGTCTCTTTTTTTTTTTTTTTTTGTGCACACATTGACTCACCCACCCCCACTCTTGTCGAAACCCAGGAGCTTTGCCAGCAACTCTTTCCCAGGAAAATCTCCTATGAGAGGCCGAGTGCAGCAACACGCAAATGGCCAAACCCTTCAAACCCTAATTGAAGCCATAAGCAGAGTTTTCATCTCAGCAGTTGTTGCTCTTGCATGAAATCTGCCTTAGGATGAAGTCAAGGGTGCAGTCTATCATTCCTTCATAATATGATCACTAAGAGATCAAGCCTGGGTTTGTTAAAGTACTGCTTATATAGTCCGATTACAGGGGCTCTCCAACATATGATTTCAGGTTTGATGCCTTAATTTCCATGTGTGGTCTGAAGGAAGCTTTAGCAGCCAGAAAGCCAGTGTCAGATGTAGGGTTTATCCAACCACAGTGTCTTAAATTATTTATATTCAAAGGCATCCAGATTCACATCACTTTGGATTGACTGAATACTGTTTATTTTTTTAACAGGAAAATAAAACCGCAAAGACAAGGAGTGAAAGCAGTGTTTCTTTAAAGCTAATGCAGCAACTTCACGTTGCCATAGTTAGATTGTTTTATTTTTTTTAATCGAATAAAGCACATATGGATCCATCTGAAGTTGTTTGTGGTGATATCAGAGGTTTGGGAACCCTCAGGAAAAGGAGTGTTAGGTGGAGTAATCCCACATGCACACTTGTTTTCTTTTCTCATAGACTGAGAATGTTATTCGAATATTTAAAACTATTCACTTGAATCACTAAGATTTCACTCATCAGTGGCAAGACAGCTATATGTAAATACTGAGAGTTTGAGTAGTTGGAATTACTTTAAGTTTAATCATTTGAGGGAAGACTTTTAATCGCTTGGCAAGTGATCGTTTTTAATCCTGCATGTGCATTATTGTGCAGAGTTAGTTGACTGTGCATTTATTTTTTGACCTGATGATGCAGTAGTGTCATGCTTAGTCATCATCATCTTCTTTTGTCTTTTTGCGACAGTCAGATGATCTAAATTCATTGCATCAAACCACTTCTCTGTTGTTGTTGTTTTTTTTTTTACCTTGTGTAATGATTTATACAAATGATCTGTTGTACTTCTTTATTAGTTTCAACCTGTAACCCCAAAATGTTTATATTTTACTCGTAACAAAGTTCTTTATATGGAAGCCTGTTTCCACCATTGAATAGAAAATAAAAAACGTAATTTTGACTTTTTATCTCACAATTCTGTCTTTTTTCTCGCAATTGCGAGTTTACTTCTCACATTTCTGGCTTTTTTTCCCCCAAAAAATTTGAATTTTGAGAAAAAGTCATTGTAAAAGTCATTGTAAGAGATAAATTTGCATTTGCAAGAAAAAAGTAAGAATAAAAAAGACAGAATTGCATAAAAAATGTCTTTTGTGAGAAAGTCAGAATTGTGAGATATGAATCTGCAGTTGCAAGAAAAAAGTCAGAATTGTGAGGGGAAAAAAGTCTGAATTTTGAGATATAAATCGCAATTCTGAGAACATATCTGTCTTTTTCCCCTCAGAACAGGACTTGCAAGTTTGTGTTATGCCATTCTCAGAAAAAGTCAGAATTGCGAGAAGTAAATGGGCAATTGTGTGGGGAAAAAAAAACAAACAACAACAACAGAATTACGAGATATAAATTCGCATTTGAGAAAAAAAGTCAGAATGGTGAGAAAGTCAAAATTGCAAGAGAAATTAGCTATTGTGTGGAAAAAAATAAATAAATTCAAAATATACGTATGCATTTGCAAAAAAAGTCAGAATTGTGAGGAAAAAATTTAGAATTTTGAGAAAAAAGTCAGAATTGTGAGAGATAAATTCACAGTTGTGAGAAAAGTCAGAAATGTGGGGGGGAAATTAGAATCATAAGATATAAATTTGCACTTGTGTGAGATAAATTTGCATTTGCGAGAAAAAAGTCATAATTGTGAGAACGTAAGTCAGAATTTTAAGATAAACTCACAATTATATCTGCCTTTTTTCCAGACTTTTTTTCAGGACTCGCAATTGTGAGAAATCACAATTCTGAGGAATTATGCCATTCTGAGAAAAAAAAGTCTGAATTGTGAGAGATAAATTGGCAATTGTGAGAAAAAAAGATAAGTGAGATAAGTCGCAATTACCATTTTTATTTTTTTATTCAGTGACAAAAACAGGCTTCCATATCTTCATTATAGTGTACTTTATTTAAGTAGGTCATAAAGTTTTAAATACACTTTTGTGAGCTCTTTTAATTGAGCCCCAGAAAGAATAATGTGTGCGGTTGGATTTGTTGCTAGGCAGTGAGCACATCCTGTGTTTGGAATGTTTTTGAATCCCTATTGTTTAATTAAGCATCAGCAGTGCCTACATGTATTTAAAGAACTGGAAGTGTGCCATCTGACTTTACATATTTACTCCAACCTCAATCTAAACCATCAGTGTAGAACTACTGTATTCTCTCTATCATTGTTTCAAAGCGTTCCTCTACACAGTAATTCATAACATAAGTAATATGTCCTTTGATAGCAATTACAGCAGTGCTAATTAAAATCATTGAGTAGATTGATTCGATTGTTTGACGAGGCTGATAAACATCAGTATGCTGCGTTATCTCGCCTCACCCTTGATGTTTAATCCTTTTACTAAAGCACTTTTCCCCACTGCGAATTTAATAGTCTCTCGTTCCTAATTCAGTGATAACACCTGTTCATTAGTGACACGTTTACAGTTCTCACACACACATAGTTGTGCGCTATTTGGAATAAAAAATGACAGTGCCTTTAGATTCCACTTCAATTCCTGATTTACAGTTGTAAATAGGAGGCAGAATTGTAGTTTGAATTGTAGTCATTTAATTTTAGAAAATTTAAATGAAATGAAATGCATAGAAATTCATGGATATAATTATAAACACTACTATTACTATCTGCTTGGTGGCAGATTTTATTATTTTTAATAATAATAATTATATAAAAAAAAAAACATTTAAATGAATGCATCTAATTAGAAATGTATTTATTCAGCAAGGATGCATTAAACTAATCAAAAAGGAACAATGACTTGAATAGTAAAGATTTATATTTTAAATAAATGCTGTTTCCACAAGCGGCTCAACATTTCAACATTGATAATAAGAAATGTTTCTTGAGCACTAAATCAGCATATCAGAATGATTTCTGAAATATCATGTGACACTAAAGACTGGAGTAATGATGCTGAAAATTCAGCTTTGTCAACATAGAAATAAGTAACATTTTAAAAACACTTAAAATACATAACAGTTATTGTAAATTGTAATAATTCACAAACTTACAATATCACAATATAACAAATAAATAGAGCCTTTGAGCATAAGCATGAAACATTATTTTTCAGCATTGCTAAGAACATATTTGGACAAATTTATAGGTGATTTTCTCAATTTTTTTTTTTTTTTTTTTTTTTGCACCCTCAGATTTTCAAATAGTTGTACTTTGGCCAAATATTGTCCAATCCTAAAAACCATCCATCAATGGAAAGCTTATTTATTCAGCTTTCAGATGATGTATAAATCTCAGTTTCAAAAAATGTACCCTTATGACTGGTTTTGTGGTACAGGGTCACGTATGGTTTGGATGAAGGAAATGTATTAACACATATTTTTGGGTGAACTTTTCCTTTTTAAATCCAGAATTTTGCCTGTTTGTGAAGATTGTAGTGTTTTATGAGTATGTATCCTGAACTTATAGACATTTGTGTTTTATTGCAGGTCCCAGGCACAGCATTTGCTCTTCAGCCAGTTTCTGGAGTGCTGTTCCCCCATCAGAGAGCAGCTGGACCACCCAATCGGAGGAGCAGAGCTCCGTGAGCATGGGAGCGTCTTCCTGTGACCTGCCCTCACTTAACACTGAAGAGCCACCCAGCCAAACACCCTCCTGTCCCCACTCTCCTAGTGAGTACCACACACACAGTCATACCTACTAAGTTAATAAATGGGTAGCTCTCATCAGCCGAACATCTGTAAGTGGCGGTTTTATATCCACCCAGTGCCTCAAACAGTAATTAAAGTCTGTCCCCTCGTGAGAAGACAGAAGGAAGTGAGAATCGCACAGGAAATGCTTCACACGCTGAATTATCCATCAATAAATCCCTTCCGTTGCTCAGCACAGCCTCCGGGGTCGCATCCAGGAACGCAGGCGGAATGAAAAGACGGCAGGTTTAGGAGTAAATGATGGAGGAATCGGGATAAATAAATTCACACGCTCTGTGACAGCTGCTCCTCAGACGCTCCTCTCGTGTGAGTGATGGTGGCTCTGAAGGAACGCTGTGCTGATTTGAAGCAGGACGCGCTCTCTCTCGCAGGTAATTTGTGGCGGAGCGGTTAGAGCTCCTACGCGATCCATCTCGGGCCTCTCGCCTCGGCCCTCCAGCAATAGCTCACTCAGACCAGGGTTTCTATGGAGACAGGAGAGGGTGAGGTGCTTAAGATGGTTTTATTTATTAAAATGCAGCATGCTTCATTTCTCAGACTGTGGGACGATGGAGTCACTGCAACATAATTTTCACTTGAGGCAGGAGTGAATAGAGGTGCATATTGAGTGTTAGTTAAAGCAAATGTTACAGTAAATAGTCAAGTGTGTAATTACACTAAGCTACACTAGAGTTTGATCATGTAGGGCCTGAGTCCCAGTGGTTCTTCTCCAGAATGAATCGCATTTTTGAAGGCCTAAACATGCTCAAACTCATAAAGCTTTGCACACTTGCCAAAAGTGGTAAAAATTGACATCTGATATGGGTTGCAGAAGTTGGTGTGGCAAAATGGCTTGATAGCGCCACCTATAAAACCTATCAACGAAGTGCCCCTCGAGCTGTTTCACATACTGTACAGAAACAAAATTCGGTAGACATATGTAATGCACCAATACCTACAAAAAAGTCCCTTGGTATAAAGTCCGAAACCTAACAGGAAGTTTGTTATTTTTAATTTTCTTGGCAAGTTTTCTGCCGTTTTTGGTATTTTCAGGTGTTTTATTTAAATGAACTCCTCCTAGAGATTGAATCAGATCAACAACAAATTTGGTCAGTGTAATCTAAAGCCCTTTGTGACGTTAAATTGTGAAGATCTTGAGTTTTCGTTGAAGGGCGTGTCCGTGACGGCCTGACAAACTTCGATATTTTGCCATGAAACAGGAAGTTGTTATAATTCAGGCATACAGTGTCTGATCTGCACCAAAATCCACATGTTTGATAAGAGTCTTGTCATGAACACATGTCCATATTCAGTTATAGTCATAGCGCCACCTGCTGGCAACAGGAAAAGACATGTTTTATGTTATAACAAACTCTTCATAGAGATTTAATGCCATCAACATTACATTTGGCCCGTCTACTTTAAAGTGCTTTGCAATGTTAAATTGCAAAGATCTTGAGTTTTCGTTAAAGGGCGTGTCTGCGGCAGCCTGACAAAGTTCGATGTTTCACCATGTTCAAGGAAGTTGTTATAACTCAGCTGTACAATGTTTAATCTGCCCCAAACTTTACCTGATCGATAAGCGTCCTGGCCTGAACACATCTAAAGGCCAGTATTCTGTTAGAATCATAGCGCCACCTGATGGCAACAGGAAATGAATTGTTTTACTCTAACTTAAACATGCAGTGTCCAATCTGCATTAGGCTTCACGTGTTTGGTAAGAGTCTTGGCCTGAAGACACTAAATGTCCAAAATTCAGTTATAATCATAGCGTCACCTGTTGGCGACAGGACATGTCATGCTTTACACGAACTCAAACAAACCATGTTCAGACTGCACCAAACCTCATATGTTTGATAAAAGTCCTGGCCTGAAGACATCTACATGCCAGTATTCAGTTAGTCATGGCGCCACCAGCTGGCAGCGGGAAGTTTGGTACATATAAATGACTCTGACATATTCCACCTATATTTACCACTTTAAATGCATATTGCCCACCGTTTTCTGTTTTCCTCAAGCCACCGGGTGGCGGTGAGCCTGGGTGCGAGGGCCCTTTCAACGCTGCTTGCAGCTTCAATCTTAACATTTTTCCTTAAGTTAGAAAAAGAAAATATAAAAGCAGCAAAAATATTAAGCAGCACAACTTGACTGGAGAGTGGAGTAAAAGACTGGAGTAAAATTACATATTAAAGTATAGTAAAATAGAGAATAGTTGTTTTAAATAATACTGATAATACTTTACAATATTACTATTTTTACTGTTTTTAATCAAATAAATAGAGCCTTAGTGAGCAAATAGATTCGGATAGGAAGATAACACTTCATGTCCTAGTCACATTTGAACTTTTTGTGTTTTTTTTTTTTTTTTTTTTGGATCATCAGTTATCAAAGCTCGGTTAATACTGGTCATAGACAACGAGAGATTTACTTTAAATATCACCAAGCTGATTACTCACTAAAACCTCCCACAAATCATGTTTTCATGCTATTTTAAGTCTTATTTTGACATGACCAAGTAGTTATATTTAAATGTGTAAGCTGTTTACTTAATTTAAAGAATTAGTTTTCCCATCATCACCATTATATTGTTCATTCAGAGTGATTCACAAACGCAGAATGCACATGAACACAAGAGGATTTATCACAAACCAATCATATCCAGTCATATCACAATGGAGGCATTGCCTCCTGTCATGCAACTTTCCCCCATTTATTCTCAATTACTCCCCCACCCAACTCACCACACGCATTAGAGGGTCTGTTAAAACTCAATGGGCTCAGGGGAGGCGAGAGAGATACGGGTTCCTGCTGCAACTTTACCTGCTGGTGTTGCCTTTGAAAAATGTTTCTTTACAAAAACAACTGATTTATAAACTTTTTAATGTTGTATTTTGTAATATTGGTGGTGTTTTATTTTTCTACTTGCCTCCCTTGCCTCCTTGGAGAAAACGCCCCTTCCATGTCCTCATCAAACCTGAAGATTTGAGATATCTTTCATGTCTGTAGTACAAAAGGTCTAGTTATATCTGAATGAATAATATTTTAGTGGTATGTATGAGCAATAGCAATCATTACTAATAAGTCCTTGTAAAAACATTTGTGGTTTTTTTGGGATTTCACCTAAAGCCTGTCTGCGAGACACCATTAGATGTCAAATTGTTTAAAAATGTGCTTACCCTGCCCACTTTTGCCCTACCCACTGCCCTTTGCTCCTGCTCTCACTGTGCTGATGTGTGCTCTGCTAAAACCTGGCAGCGGGGTGTCGTTCTGTTTGTTTTCCTTTCAACATGTGACCCTTGGGTGTTGGTCCATGATTGTTTTTTTACAGCTGAACTGAGTGTAAATTTGTGCGTAATTGCTTATTATTTGTGTACGTAGTTCTTCTCTGCTGTAGTTGCATTCACTGTTTGTACACATTGCTTGTCTAATTGCACACATTGGCTTGTGTCTACTTTAAACACTGTTTGTCAAATGTTGTCTGTGGAGGGATTCTATGTGTGATTTACAGCTTAGTTATGAATGAAACATTATAGTTATGAATGTGTCATTGTAAGCATAGACTATTGGTTACAAGTGAATACGAGTGTTTATGCAGCTGTATGGTGCAAGCCAGGTCTAATTTACAGGCACAGATGGCTGACGATGTTTATCAGGACGTGCAGTGCATTTGATACAATGCACATTTTCATTTCCTTCTTATTCCATTTCCGGTTATGCATAAGAATGTAGTTGTCCATAGATATGCAATGGGTGTGTGTGTGTGCAGTCAGGAGAGGAAGAGAAAGCGTGTGTGAATGTGGTTTTGTCATATCCAATGGCGCCCACACAGAAGGGCATTGTCGTCGGTTTGCAGATCTCTACAGAGAACAGCAGAAGTTACTGTAATCTCAGATCAGCAGAGGTTATAGAGTAGAGCAACAGCTTGTTTAAGATCACATCCTGCTGGGAATCTTGCATGCTTCCTCACCGTCTGTGACCTTTGACCCTTGCAAATGTCCTTGTGAAAACACCCGCCTCCTGTGATTCACACCTGCAGCTATCACTCCGTTTCACATTATGGGAAAGCTCTGCCTGTCAAAGATGACACTTCCACTCTGTGTCTTCTCACCAACATTTTTTTGTCGAATATACACTACCAGTCAAAAGTTTTTGAACAGTAAGATTTTTAATGTTTTTTTTAAAGAAGTCTCTTCTGCTTACCAAGCCCACATTTATTTGATCCAAAGTACAGCAAAAACAGTAAAATTTTGAAATATTTTTACTATTTAGAATAACTTATTTCTATTTGAATATATTTTAAAATTAATTTTATTCCTGTGATTTCAATGCTGTTTTTTTTTGCTGCTAAAAACATTTATTATTATTATTATTATTATTATTATTATTATTATTATTATTATTATTGAGTTGAAAACAGCTGAGTAGAATTTTTTTCAGGTTTTTTTGATGAACAGAAAGTTCAGGAGAACAGCTTTTATTTGAAATAGAAATCTTTTGTAACATTATAAATGTCTTTATTATCGCTTTTAAACAATTTAAAGCATCCTTGCTAAATAAAGTTGTTAATTTCTATAATGTTACAAAAGCTTTTTATTTTAGATAAATGCTGATCTTTTGATCTTTCTATTTATCAAAGAATCCTGAAAAAAATGTACTCAACTGTTTTAAATATTGATAATAATAATGGTTCTTGAACAGCAAATCAGCATATTAGAATGATTTCTGAAGGATCATGTGACACTGAAGACTGGAGTAATGATGCTGAAGATTTAGCTTTGATCACAGGAATAAATTATATTTAAAATAAAATATATTAAAAAAGAAAACAGTTATTTTAAATGGTAAAAATATTTCAAAATTGTACTGTTCTGTATTTTGGATCAAATAAATGCAGGCTTGGTGAGCAGAAGAGACTTTTTTAAAAAACATCAAAAATCAGTTTAGAGCAATGCTGAAAAATTATCAGTTAAAAGTAATATTACAGTAAGAGAAGAGTAAGTGATCAGTACATGCAATTTGATGTGAACAATAATGAAAATGAATGGGTGCGTAATAAGGCTAATTCTGAAGTAATCCCCAGTTAATGCTCTGGTTTTGTTTAGAAGGACTGATCTGAAACCAGCAAAAAAGGTCAGTAGCTTAGTGCGAGAAAGGATTGAGAGATCTCAAAGCAGATCAAGACATCAGTGCAAACACAACCTGTCAACCATTTGTCTCAGCTCTTAGTTTGCAGTCAGATGGCAGTTCACTTGCACATTTGTAGCTGTAAAAAATAGTTGTTTGTTGCACATCATCATGTTATTGATGAGTCAGTTTCTGTATCACATTTCCACATAATGTCTTCTCTTTTATATAACAAATAATCAGGATATCACGCATACTTCATGGTATTAAACATGAGAGAGCACACAAGTGGGGGCGACTGATCTTGTTTTCCACCAGTCGTATTTCAAAGAATGCATTTCTGCAAGTGTTGAGGTGTGGTTTTTGTAAGGACAGTTACCTGTCAAAAAGTTTAGACTCCTCCTTTGCAGGAGGCAGGCAGGCAGACCGACAGGCATCTACATGTCTGTGCGGGCACTTCACGGACAGGGGAGGTCATGTGACCTGCTTCTTACTGCATGGTGCCGTAGTGAATCCTCACAATTGGTGTTCCATCTGTTTCCTCTCTTTAGCACCTGGACTGTTGAATCTGCTCCACTTGTGAGTCTTTTTCTTTGCTTTGTAACTGACTTTTTTTTAAATGTTTGAAAAGTTTTTCCATGTTGGTTGTTGCAGAGGTTTCGTTTAGCCATTCTTCCTTCCTCTTTTAAGAAATATGCAACGTGATATTGTAATGCTGATTAAGCATATATTCATCTTTCAATTCAGTATTTTAAAACTGGGTAGTCTGCTGTAAAAAAGAAATGGGGTTAAAGCATTTGTTGGAGTCTCATTTGGCATTGCTTATATAGCCTTAGTATCAGCACTCTACCCATGCTGAGTTTTACTTGGTGCTGGAAGTTTGAAGAAATACCAGTAAGTAGATGCTTGGCAACAAGATTTTGCTTTCATGATTTACTCAGTAGAACAGACTCTCTAGACTGCAATTTTTTTTCTTAATCAATGTTTTTTCTGTAAAATAAGATGAATTTACTTTAGAAGCACAGTTGTGTATGTTGTAAGTTGTTGTGTATGTTGATGTTCTTGTTGTTGTTGTGTATGTTGATGTTCTTGTTGTAAGACTAAACGTTATTAAACTATTACATATTTATGTAAATATGGCAGTATGTTTAAAAAAAAAAACTTTTTAACACAATTAAATGCTGATTTATAACTATCAGGTTAATCAGTTAACATTAGTTAACAACATTAGCTAATGTGTGAACAATGCTTCTAATACTTATTATTCATCTTAGTTATTGTTATTGCATTATTAAAATCACAAGTTAATACACTGTGAACTAACATGAACAAACAATGAACGACTATTTTTATTGACTAACATCAACACAGAATCTTAAAAACTGTAATAAATGTATTGTTAATTGTTTATTCATGTTAACAAATGAAATAAAAGTGTTATAATTAAGTCAATTAGCATCTTTGTTAGAATAAAAAAATATAGATGGAATTTAACTTGAACTTAACTGAACCTTGAACATTTGTTCTGGTGGTGGTTAAGATTTGCATCTAACCCTCTGGCTGATTTGATTTATCCCTTGTAAGAACATGAACAAACTTGCTTTGGAGGTGTGCAGACACTGTTCATAAGTATTCATGTTTAGGACATTGCATTTTTTTCTGAGCTGGGATAATCTTTTAACCTCCTCCCTCCAGGGCTGATAAGATATGAGCCTTGAAATCTGAATCTCTTTATGTTTGTGGCCGCTTCTGTGTGTGCACATGTTTTGCATTGTAGTCTTTTATAATTTTCTGTTGTAGAAAAGGTTTTACTTGAGTTGATTTGTAGTGTGATGAATCCTTTTAAACTAAGATTAACAAAGCCGCAACCATAGTGCAAACAGTTTCTTACATTTAATAGTCAGTGTATTAAGAGACTGGAAAGAGCTAGGCTTGAACAATTCAAGTATAAATTAGGTCCATAGCTTTATTAGCTGTTTATTGGATTTTAGTTTCTAAAAATTGTTATTTGTGAGTTAGCGTGTCAGAGTCTAAGTATGCATATGTATGCCCTTGTTGCATAGCGCAGTCATGCCAGTTTTCAGCATGCGAGACACCATTCAGTGCTTTGTTGCATTGGCAGAGAAAGTAGGTCTGAGGTGGGGAATGCTGGTGCCTAGCAACAGGTAAAGACTGTCTCTCTAATTTGGCATTGGAGAAGTAGAACAGACAAGAGTTGAGCTTGGTTCAAGAAAGTGGAAGGATTCATTAATGAATGATATTTTTGCTATCACTCTTACTTATGCTTTTTTGCAGGTTCATTCAGAATCACTGAATGCCCCAGTTTTAAATGAAAAGTGTTTTAAACAGTGGTTTAGCTGTTTAATGGGACGTTGATCTGTGCGTGTAAACATGCAGTTAAGGGTCAAAAGTTGACATACGTTTTGAAAAATCTGCAAAATGTTATTTTACCAAAAAGAGAGGGATCATATAAAATACATGTTATTTTTTATTTAGTACTGACCTGAAAAAAGATATTTCACATAAAAGATGTTTACATATAGTCCATAAGAGAAAATAATAGTTACATTTATAAAAATGACCCTGTTCAAAAGTTTACTTACACTTGATTCTTAAAACTGTGTTGTTACCTGAATGATCCACAGCTGTTTTTTTTTCTTTTGAGTGAGAGTTGTTCCTAAGCCACTTGTTTGTCCTAAACAGTTAAATGTCCGACGTTTTTCAGAAGAATCCTTCACGTCACACAAATTCTTTTTTTTTAAGCATTTTTGTTGTATTTGAATTCTTTCCAACAATGCATGTATGATTTTGAGATCCATATTTCATACTAAGAGAAAAAAAAAATGATGTTTAGGCAAAATAAGAAAAACATATCATTCTATTCAAATGTTTACATCCCTGGCTCTTAATGCATCGTTTTTTTTTTTCTTCTGGAGCATCAGTGAGTGTTTGAACCTTCTGTAATAGTTGCATATGAGTCCCTCAGTGTGTCCTCAGTGTAAAAAGATGGATCTCAAAATCATACAGTCATTGTTGGAAAGGGTTCAAATAGAAGAATTTGTGGGACCTGAGGGATTTTTTCTGAAGTACAGTGGACAGTTTAACTGTTTAGGACAATCAATCACTATCACTAAACAGGTTCATTTTTATAAATTCAACTATTATTTCCTCTTGCGGACTATATGTAATTGTCCTTTATGTGAAATATCTTACTTAGGTCAGTACTAAATAAAAAATAGCATGCATTTTGTATGATCCCTCTTATTTTGGTAAAATAATCAACATTTTGCAGATTCTGCAAGGTGTATGTAAACTTTTGACCTCAACAGCATTTACTGAAAGTCTATAATCAGAATGTGGTTAAATTAGTCAAATTGTTAGCAGTTACGAAATAGGGGGCTTGCACAAATTAATTCAAGCTCTTCTATGACCTTGTTGTGACTAAAAAGAAATTGATTATTCAGCTATCCTATTGCTCCTGAAACTAGATCCATTTTGTCCTAGTGCAAAACTCTTTGAACTCTCTGAAAAATTCATTTTTGTGTAGTCACTCACACTTCTTCCCATAAAATATTAATACATCTATATTGAAATGAATGCGTAGCATGTGGAAAGAGACTGAATGTATTTGAATGCATGCTTATGAGTTGTGGTTGATTGGAATCTGCCTCTTTCCTGTTAGTGGAAATGTCTTTCAGTCGCTTCTTGATTTGGACCAAAATAATGCAGCCTTTGTGACTCTCATTAAGTTTCAGAAAGAGGCTCAAAGACACTGGAAAGACCAAGGAGGTCATCCGTTTTCTTGTTTATAAATTTATGTCTGCTTCTCATATACAACACGTGCCTTTCTTCCTGCTCAGATTTCATCTAAAAGTGCTGAAAAAGCTCTGTCTTCTTTTTTTGTTGATAGATTCTTCTGTGTGCCAAGAGGATGAAGCAATGAACATGGATTCATTCAACTGGACAGCAAACAACCAACACACTAATGGCCAATCTTATGTCACCTCCAACCGCTTTGCCAGCTGGGTTACTTTTGATGATGATGAGGACTCAGTTTTCCAACCTCCAGGGAGACAGTCTAATATAAAACTGGATAACCTCAACAATTCTCCTCTGCAGGATGCCAACAGCAACCTAATTTCCTCTTCCTTGTGTGGCCAGATGACAGAGAGACACATCCTGGACTTGACCCCTGATGGCACCAATTCCATCTTTGACTTAAATAACACTTTATCGAACAACAGCGTCCCTTACAACAAGAAGAACCCTTTCCTGGATGATGAGCTCTCGAATCTACAACCTTCTCCTATTAACCCTTTCAGTGCCTATTTTGACAAAACAGACCTGAAAACATCCCAAGGCTTGTGTCAGGAGTCACCGGATGTGTGCGCCTTCAGCTCACCGTTCTTTGAGTATCAAGATGCTGATATCAAAAGGGAATCTATTATGCTTTTCTCATCCAAGAAAGACTCTGTTGTTGGAAAAGATAGTATCCCATCAGGCTTTCCAGTAGATGGTCTGGATCAGCTCAGGAATATTCACATTTCTGACCCTGACCGTGACGGTAGTCCTACTCTTCCAGATGATTCTGTAGAGGTAGTTGACTCTGATGATTCCACCTACAAACCAGACCATATGACCCCTCAGGAAGGCTGGCCCATGCTTCTGCGCATCCCTGAGAAGAAGAACATCATGTCCTCACGTCACTGGGGACCAATATTTGTCAGGTTGACGAACAGCGGCCAGCTGCAACTTTTCTATGAGAAAGGGCTGGAAAAGCCCTTTAAAGAGTTCCAGCTGAACTCCCAGCATGAGATATCTGAACCTAAGCTTCAAAACTACGATGAGAATGGCCGTGTTCATACCGTCAGTGTAGACCATGTGGTTTACAAAGAGAAGAGGAAGATCCAGCCCAAGGTCACGGTGGTTCATATGCCTGTGAGAGAGCAAGTGGTGAAGCTTGGGACCATAAACTATGAGGACTTCTTAAGTTTTCATCATGCTCTGCAAGAGAGCCTCGTGGGGCTCTCAGTGGATCAAGAAGGTCTTAACTGGGCTACAGCTTACAGTGAGGAGGAGATCCACGTGGAGGTGAGGGATAACTTCTATGGGATTGTCTCCAAAGGAGACAGCCGTATTTTGGAGCAGCTTGTTTTCACCCGAGTGAACATGCTAGCCTTTTTGAACGGCTCTCCACCTTGCAGCATCGGCCTCAATGATATCCAGGTCAAAGGTAAAGAGGTGGTTTCCCGGCATGACATCATTCCCAACACAACGTCACGTTGGATTCAACTGCGGGATTGTCGACTGCATGAGTGCGCAGACCAGTTAGAGTTCACAGAGTCCCGAGCCATTACGTTCAGCCCACCGGTTGGTCGCCGCTTTGAACTGCTGCGTTTCCGTACGGCGTTCGCCGAAAAAACCCTTCCCTTCACTTTGAGGACAGTGGCTTGCGTCAAGGGTGCGGAAGTGGAGGTGCAGTCCTGGTTGGTGATGTCAACAGGGTTTTCATCCAATCGGGATCCTTTAACATTGATACCATGTGAGAATGTTGCTATCCGTTACCCCATACCTGAAATTTGGGCAAAGAACTTTAAGCGGGAGAGTGTGACGGGAGAGAAGTCCCTGAAGGCTCGCTTCAATAAAGGAGCCAGTTTTGGTTCGACCAGCACGTCAGGGTCCGAACCGGCTATGAGGGTAACGTTGGGCACTGCGAAATACGAACAGGCCTTCAGGTCTGTGGTGTGGAGGATCAGTCGCCTGCCAGACAAGAACTCAGGTGAGAACTTGGGTTTGGTTTTGAGGAGGCTATAATGTCAAATTGTGTAACAACAGGAATTAACTTGAAGGATTAGTTCACTCCAGAATTAAAATTTCCTAATAATTTACTTTCTTTCTTCCTTCAAAAAGAAATGAAGGATTTTCAGGTTGAAGGTCCAAATTTCAAAGGGCTCTACACAATCCCAGCCGAGGAATAAGGGTCTTATCTTGCCCGTCTTGCACTAGCTCGACTTCACAAATTACGTAGTCACATTCGAAAGGTCATGTGTGACATAGGCGGAAGTACCGACCCAGTGTTTACAAAACAAATGTGCAAAGTCAAACCAGAAAAAAGGGTAAAACAACGATGTCAGAAGATCTTGAAGTTGGAAGAGAAAATAAAATGGAGTTTTTCACCATACTCTACTTTTTTAAACAGAAGTACACAGATGAAGGACTAACCCTGTGTGAGCTTTCCAACATGACAACGTAATGTGTGAAGTCGTAGACACACATCGTAGAGCTAGTGCACAACAAGCATTTGTGGGAAAAAGTATATAAATTTTAATTTGGTTTTAGAAAACGGCCAATCGTTTCACTAGATAAGACCCTTGTTCCTGTGCTGGGATCATGTAGAGCCCTTTGAAGCTGCGTTGAAACTGCAGTTTGGACCTTCATCCCACTGATCCCCATTGAAGTCCACTATATGGAAAAAAAACGTAGAATGTTTTCCTAAAAAACCTTAATTTCCTTTCGACTGAAGAAAGACAGACATGAACATCCTGGATGACATGTCAGGAGTGAACTAATCCTTTAAGAGAACCTTGTGTTTATAAGTCAAACAGTTATTGTGTTTTCATAACCAGTAAATAGCATAGCCATGATACGGTCTCTACATTTAGGTCAAATTGATCTTGTTTTCCTCTGTTACTCTTATGCAATAGCATATGCAAATAGTTGTTTAAGAGCTGTTTTATTTTATCTAGCTGTTTCATCACATCGAAAATCGATCAAGTCAACTAACTTTTTTGAAATTATGCCAAAATTTGAGAATGATACTCTTATTTTAGTGTTTTTCACTATAGTCATGATAATAATATCAGTATAGATAGTAGATTAAAGATTTTTACATTTTGGTGCTGCTAAATAGATCTTCACAAACCTTTAAATCACAATGCTGTGGTAAAAGCCATGCCCTTAATGCAGTATTGACTCCCAAAGCAAGTGCAGTGGCATAGAAACAATCTTTTATCCTGTTTGTTGATTTTCTGTTGTCATAGCGTTTGCATTGTTGCCAGTGCTGTTTTTTTTTTTTTGTTTTTGGTCAATGGCCTGTGCTTTAGGCTTTTCAATAGTATATCAGCAGGGATCCCCTTGTGTTGCACGAGTCTGATTGGTTAGACAAAGCTCATGCTATCAGTATCTGTTCATTTACAGGCTTATCGTCTGATATCCCTAAGCTTTTCAGTTTAGTAATAAAAGCTTTTCCTTGAACAATTTTATCTCTCTAAAGTAATATGTCAAAGAACAGTTTGCAAACAATAAATCAAAAGTAGTTCATACAACTTGTGAGCTCTGTTTAAAGTCTTCTGATGCCATGAGCTACTTTACAAGATATTTACATCATGTTTAGGTTTAAGTTTTACTGAAAATTAGCATTTTTTTTTTTTTTTTTTGCATATTCAAACTTATTGCCATCAAGACAAACACAAACCAATGCTGTTAAGCCTCATCTTTTTTCATTGCTTTTTTTGGTTCATTTTAGCAAAATCGAGGCCAGTTCTGTGCTAATGTTAAATTATACATATCTACGCAGCTCAGGTCCAGTGGTTTACTTACTCTGAAAGGCCCTGTAGTAATTTGCATTAATTAATTATTTGTTTTAATATTGCATGTATTACATTAATATGCTTGTGGATGGTATTTTTGTAGCACTGGGACATCCTCATACATTCTACTGTCATTTGGAGCTGGGCTCAGATTGGGAGGTGCCTCCCAAGTTTGAGTGCCTGGTGGAGGTTGAGTTTGACATGCCCTCCGCTTCTGCGTCCAAAGCCACCATTCGCTCTCTGTCTGTGGGGGACAGAACTGACTTGAAGAAATGGATCACCTACAAATCACATTACTCCTATCAGGTATTCTGTGTGTGTGTGTGTGAGAGAGAGAATGTGTGAGTGGAGGGTGAAGTAGCTGTGCCATGTTTTACTTAAGTCAACCTCCAGGCAAGGAGGAATAAGGTAAAACTAACACACTTAACACACTTATATTTCACATATCTGTTACAAACTGAAATTGTCAAAAAAGGTACCTAAATTAGTGTGTGTAATATGTCATTAGGATATTAAAAATGAAAATATAAACATAAATGGCTTATTAATGCACAATCTTACCAAGTTTTAAGTTAAAATGGAAAAAAAATACAACTGGTTCCCTAGACAACATTTGTGACCCTAGACCACAAAACCAGTCGTAAGTAGCACAGGTAGATAAATCTCAATTTCGAAAAACTTACCCTTATGTCTGTTTTTGTTTTTCAGGGTCAGATTATATATATATATATATATATATATATATGTATATATAATCTATGGACATATAAATATATAGACAATTACTAGAAAAAAAGTGCAAAAAATTGCCAGATAAAAATGCAAATTTATAGCCATATGCAAAATATATAGACATAAACACAAAAGCTTCTAAAATGACAAAATCACAACAAAATTACTAAAACAAATAAAAAAATTACTTAAAAATGTTAAAATATTTTTTTTATATTACTAAAAAATTTAAATAAATATTAACTGATTCAAAATATTATTTTGTTACATATATTAATACACCTTTCATAGTATCTCAATGATACTAAAATAAACTTACATACATCATAATAATACTACATATATATTATAGTTAGGTTTTACATAAATGATATAGACATATATAAAAAAAACACAAAAGCTTCTAAAATGAGACAAACACAACAAAAATTTTTATTACTAAAGTGAATAAAAAAAATACTAAAAATAAAATGAAAAATTATATTACTTAAAATGTAAAACAAATTATAAAAAGAACTGATTCAAAATGTTATTAAGGTATATGTATTAATAAATACAATAGTCATTCTCAATGATGCTAAAATAAACTTATATACACATATGTTTTAACCTAATTGTATTTATCCAGTAAGGTATATTTTATATAACATATATAGACATATATAAGAAACACAAGATTCTAAAATGATAAAAACACAACAACATTATATATTAATTAATACAACTTTAATAGTATCTCAATGCTACTAAAATAAACTTTCCATATGTTATAATTCTACATATATTTTAACCTAACTGTATATATTTAACCTAAAATCAATATATTTTATATTGAATAAATTTGCTTTAAGAGTAATATTTTTATTTTTTGCACAACAAAATCGCTTTTCTCAAGTTCTCAATCACAAGAAACTGTATATGATGGATGCCAGCTAAATACTATATATGGTCACATGACAAAAATGATGCACAGTTTTGCAAGATTAAGGGTTGACACATCATACCTGCTGACACGCCTTACCCCACTCTCCCCTAAATAGTGCAGTGTTAGTGCAGTGAATAAAGCTATGTATTATGCATGTTATACACCTCTCCTCACTTTAAAAATGAAACTTTAGAAAACGGTAATTTAATTTGGTTATTGAGTGGCGATTTTCAAACCCTTCGGGCGGGTCTGAGCTAAATGTCATGTACCCTGTGACAAAGCCACTGAAAGACAAGTTGTCACCCTCAAGCAACCTGCTGTGTCAGCTGCCAGAGCTTGTTTTCCCTACTGCATTCCAAACATGTCATTAAGGTGGCTGGAGCTGTTTTCTACAAACATCTGTTCCCATTACTGTTCAGCAGCCACAGGGAGTGATTCATCACTGAGCAGAGGTGCGCAACAAACAGCAGGGCGGCAGAAACAAGATGTAAAACTCCGCCGGTATCCTCAGTATAGGAATGACAGAAAGAAACCTGCTGATGAAGCATCTAGCTGTATATGATAAATGCAGCATAGCTGTAGGGCAGGACGGTGGCAGCAGGTGTCTAAACCCCAGTGAGGTCAGTCATGGGCAGACTGAATTGGGATGAGCATGTGAAAACAGGTGATGCCTGAGATTAGGTTGTTGTGTTTACACTAGGTTATTAATCCCTTTCCTTGTAAGTGACTGCCTCCTTGTGGCTGATGTTTGCTACTACTCGACCACTCACTCGCACTGCTTCTGTTGTCCTGTAGGTGGCAGTGGAGCAGAAGAATGAAAGCACATTGAACAGTCCTCAGAAGGAGCAACCAGGCCAGTGCGTTCAACAGTGAGAAACCAGGATGAGAGGGAGGCTTATAGCTTGCACTTGTTGAATGAGAGAAAGTTCAACTCTAAACTGGGGTAGTTTCGTTTACATTTCTTGCTCATTTGGACTTTTTTTTGGTTTGGTGTGATATTAAAAATTCAGCAAGAAGGGAAAACACATCACAGATACCTTGAAACACTACAGTATATTTCCACATCTCAACAAGCATTGCATATCCAAATATTTCAAGAATATGATTTGCTATTGCAGCAAAGAGCTTTTATTTTACAGACACAGCGAATAATTCGCAGATCATCTCATAAGTAATCATATTTGCCTAAAATGATGCAGCTGTAGTGGTTTGTCTTAACTGCAGATATCACAAAAAATGTTGTGTAAATTAATCTGTATATTTTGGCCTATGAAGAGTCATTTGTGTAGTGTTACCAAGTTAATTTTCTTGCTATTTAACTTTGTACAGAGGATAACGAGGGACTCGTTAACTAATACATTTCAGACTTTTTTTTAATTAGAAGACAAACCTCACTAATTTCTAATTAAAGAATAGTAAAATGCAAGGTACTGGTAATGCAAACTAATCGTTTACTTTAGATTTGTGTTTTATTAGCACATTTTAATTTGTTTTTATGAATATTTATTAGAACAACAAAAATTCCAAATGAAAATCGCATTCAATTAATTTGTTCACTTTTTTTCTTTGGGTTTTGTTTGCCACACACAGAATCAGATCTGAGTAATTGAAAATATCTTAAATCATAGTACTGCGGTGAGAAAAGTGATCATGAATGTCAAATACCCTGTGCTTTGCATATCTTGCTAAGTTTGAGTATTTTTTTTAACTGAGTTTAACAATAAGTAGGTTCAAAAGTAGTGTCACAATTACTAAAGAGGGCTTAAACTTTGTTAAACTTGCAAGTACTACTGTAATTTTTCTTTATAGTTCTTTTCAGATTTATGTACTGTTCATTTAACTACAGTAATTGTTGTTGCCACATTTACTGATGAAAATAATATTTAAGATAACATTTTCCAAATAATATTTGCATATTTTAGTTGCATTTTGTATTTCATGATTTGTTTTGGTTTTGGGAGTCACAGGTGTTTTGATTGTCGGTGCACAAACCTAGTACTAATTAAGAATGATTTTGAAAATGACAATGTATGTTTTCATCATAATTAAAATGATTATGATTCAAGATTGCTCTGTTTTGTCCTGTAGCGCAGAGGAAAACACTTAAAGGAAAAGTTCACTTCAAGAACAAATATTTACAGATAATTTACTCACCCCCTTTGTCATCCAAAATGTTCATGTCTTTCTTTCTTCAGTCGTAGAGAAATTATGTTTTTGGAAGAAAACATATCTCACTGTAGTGTTACACTGAAAACAAAGAATGATACAAATATACATGGTTGGCTTTTCTTCTTATTTGGCTTTTCATTAAGTACATTGACATAATTCTTTTAAGAAATATATTTTTATGCAATATCTGAATGCTTCTGTTAGTACTGACACTTTGATATTGGGCAAAGACATATTTTGTTATAGGGTCCTCAATTTCATAGTGTTTATTGTGTCTTAAAGAGTTTTTGGATTGTTCCAGGATTGATTGATTGTTTTGTTTCTCTGTTGGATTTCTTTGGTCATGTTTGGGAAATATGTGTAATTAAAAAAAATGAAAGATATCTAACAATATTAATTTAATGTCTTCCTCATGATTGCAATTCCACTAACTTTAGTCACACAGTTATCTGTCAGCTGGATGGCATGCATACAATAAAGTATGTTTAATATGGGGGAAAAAAATCTTGTTACTTAATGCAGAAAAAGTTTTGATGTTGTGAATGTGTATGTTTTTTTGTTTTGAGAGTTTAAAAAGAAAATTTGCTATATGATTTTTTTAACAGTTATGAATATTAACATTTTAGTGAACTGCATTGACCACAAAACAGGTTATAAGTCGGATCGGAATCCCTACACTCTCACATGTACGTATATAAATTATGAAATATTACTTTGGTCACACTTTATTTTAAGGTCCAGTTAAGCTATTAACAAACCATTAAATGATTAGTTTACTTCCAGAACAAAAATTTACAGATAATTTATTCACCCTTATGTCATCCAAGATGTTCATGTCTTTCTTTCTTCAGTCATAAAGAAATTGTTTTTTTTTTGAGGTATGCTAACAAACTCACATCTTATTTTCTTCTCTAACTTCAAAATCATCCTACATTACTGTTTTACCTTTTTTGTAAAGAGCATTTGATTTTCTTTGCATGTTCAGTGTGTAAACACTGGGTCTGTACTTCTGCAGCGATGTAGGATGATTTTGAAAATGAGATGGATTTTTCGACCTACCTACCCTAACTGTATTGACCTGGAATACACAGATTTCAGTTGTTAAGTTCAGGTATTGGGTAGGATTAGGGAGGTAGATATATATGGTTGTGCAGAAAAGATGCTTTATATGTTAACAGCTAATATGTTACTAACAGGCAGTGTTGGGGGTAACGCATTACAAGTAACGCAAGTTACATAATAATATTACTTTTTTCAAGTAACTAGTAAAGTAACGCATTACTTTTGAATTTCTAAGAAAATATCTGAGTTACTTTTTCAAATAAGTAACACCAGTTACTTTTTTCCCCATTTATTGATTGACAAGTCTCCTGTCAGGAAATTGGGAGTAAACATGATGTTACTGTATTCTAGACTAAATGTGAACATGCATTAATTCATCTGACTCACAAAAAACTGATTCAGTATTCCTCAAAATGAATAAAAACAGTCAAATGCAAACTCAGAATATGACGCAACCCTGCAATAATTAAATATTTTATATAATACAAATATCCTTAATGTATTTAATCCCTTTTTATTAACCAGCTGCTGACCTTCGATGATGTAATTCAACCATACTAATAAGCAAAAATTACTTTAGATAAACTAACATTTGTGCTTCATTTTTTTTTTTTTTTTTTTTATATATATAGCTGAAGAGTGATCTCCTGCATAAATTAACTTTTCTTTCAGCCTGAGGTGAATTCATTTCACTTTTGGTGTAAAGGGGCTTTTACATTAGGATTGTTTTAATATTAAAAACAAAGAAGCAAGCCTTGGCCAGATTTAAAAAGTAATGCAAAAGTAATGTAACACATTACTTTCCACAAAAAGTAACTAAAAACGTAATTAGTTACTTTTTCAGGGAGTAACGTAAAATTGTAATGCATTACTTTTAAAAGTAACTTTCCCCAACACTGATAACAGGCATGCTAATAAGTAACTAGTTAATAGTTAGAATTGTTCCCTATACTAAAGTGTTACCATAATTTCTTGTTTTTGTACTTTGGCTCTCCAAAATGCTGTCAAGTGCTTCACCAGTTTTTTTCTACCTCTGAAAGACTTTTTCAGTATAAAGACCATTGTTTCACATTGCATATAACTGAAAGTTGAAATAACATGGACATAGCACAATTTTACATATGATGTTAACATTGCAAGTTGTTGGTAAGTACTGTGTTTTTCAGTGTTGTTCCACTGTTTACTCTGTGACAGTCAGATGGCCCAAATAACGTATTTTCTTTATGTGCAGCGTTATTTTAAAGGCTTGATTCATAAATGTGCCGTGATAATGATCTGAGAGGAAACCAGGTTTGAATGGGCTATTCAGCAACTGAGCTGCTGTGTTGGAAATCATCAGCTTGCACTAAAAAGATCTGTCTGAAGCGATTATTATTATACAGCAGCAATAGAATCAGGGTTTTACCTATCATAACTGTGTGTACTTTCAGAAATGTTCACATTCATCCTCAAATTTTCTGGATAATGATCAAATTTTTACCCTTTAGATGTCTCCTTTTCCATTTTCCCAGCTTTTGTCCTGGATCTTTTTGTACACGCTTGGTTGCTGCTCTAATTTACAGATGTCATCAGACACGTTAGTGAGAAATATCATGCATGAACCTGTACTTTTCCAGTCTGTAACCTGAATCTAAAATGTGAAGAAAGTATTAGCCTCTCAAATCATCGAAGTCAACATTTCATGAGTTTCCATAGTTACCATCTCGAAAATTGAAATGCGGCAAATGTGAAGGAAAGGTCCACTCGAGACTAGACCTGCAGCTTTATTGTATTTTCCTACACTGGCGATACAGAGAAAATCCTGGAAAAGCTTGAGCGTTCTGAGCCCGTGATATTTTGGAAAAGTAATAGCTTTGACCTAGAGAGAAATTAGGACTTTTTTATTCTGTGGAGCAGCAATTTCCCAGCGCTTGTCGAGTGACACTAGGTGAAGCAGATATTGATCTAGCAGAGGTTTCTC
Organism: Labeo rohita; assembly: GCF_022985175.1. NCBI lineage: Eukaryota > Metazoa > Chordata > Actinopteri > Cypriniformes > Cyprinidae > Labeo > Labeo rohita. The sequence continues at coordinate 10,166,264 of NC_066885.1, forward strand.
TCCTGCAGGGACAGTGCCAGTGAGGATTCTCAAATTCTTAATAATTCATCCTCTGTCTGCACATGCATAAATGTGATAGGGTGAGACTTCTTCAGGAGATGCAGTTGAACTATGAAGTCATTTGAATTCAGTATCTCCAAACCTCACAAGGACTGTTTTATAGGTTAGTTGGATTTCAATTACCATTATTTTCAATTTGTGTCACGCCTAATTACAGAAATGTCTATTTCTGTAATAGAATATAAGGAGAAAAGGTACAATAATTAATGATTTCATCTAATTTTCGACAGAGAGACAGGCAGATGGATGGAAATATGAAATTATTTGTTGTAAAACTGAGGTTATACACATTTTCGTAAGGGTGAGACGTGAGGAATCGTCTGTTTTGTCTTTTATGCAAATTTCACTGGAGTTACCATACAATAAGACTGACAACAATCTTAAAGGATAGTATCAATCCTGTCTAGTTTTCATCGGTTAGTTGTGTCAAAGAATGTCACCCAGCAGAGGGCGCCGAGAAACAAACTTCATTTAAGAATACAGAGCAATGACTCAACAACAGCTGCTTCCTCACCCTAGTCCTCCACACACTGACAGAGATGCTTTTCTTGGCCTACATTTTAAAAGTGGTTTGTGTTCATCTGCAGTATGTCATCAGGATAATGTTACCATATGTTCAATAAAGTCCTTTCAAACACAACTTGGCTCAACTTTTGCCGTAAGACGATGGAGTGAGACAACTGAACTTGTCCAAAATCTTCATTGTGTTCTTTACGGAAACTTTTCAAGTTTGTCAGGTTACGCCACGTTGATATGGCATGCAGTGCATGTGATGATTCCACATTATTGATTTCTTCTGGGTGGTTAGGGTTCTGCCGGTGTGGGTGGCATATAGGGTGCGCTGCCAAGATGGTTGGCACGACCGTCTGGCCCGCGAAGCCGAGGGCACTGTAGCGGATCTTAGCGTGTTCAGATGTCCTATCAAGCCGTCTGCATGTTTGTTTATCAGTCTTTTCATTTGTCAATTTGCTGTCTGTCTGGGAACAGAAGAAGGTCAGGGAAGACTGCCAAACCTCCAAAATGACCCTGTTGACCAATAAAGTGCCAGAGCGAAAACTCAGAGCACAGATCAAAGATCACTGTGTTGCATCAGGGTCTTCGCACGATGTCTAGCATACCTCCGTTAATTTAATATGAAAATTCGGTCATCGTTTATTCACGCTTATGTTGTTCTAAACCCATCTGAGTGTGAAAGTAATTATTATTATCATTTTTTTTGTAATTTACTGGTGCCTTTTTCAATGCAATTCTAATGAATGCTGAATTGAAGGTTTTAAACTTCAAGAAATGGCACAAAAGCACCATTAAATATTGTAAAAGTAGTTTCCTCATGATCTGTATTCCAAGTCTTCTGAGAGGTTTGTGTCTCTCCATTGAAAGTCCAGGTCACCAAAATCCAAGTATTGTTAAGAGATACGATTACTTTATATGTAATCGTAATTAGAGGGATCATACAAAATGCATTTTTTTTTATTTAGTACTGACCTGAAAAAGATGTTTCACATAAAAGACATTTACACACAGTCCACAAGAGAAAATAATAGATGAATTTATAAAAATGACCCAGTTCCAAAGTGACCCCTGTTCTTTGGAAAACACTTCAGGTCCCACAAATTCTTTGGTTATTCAGCATTTTTGTATATTTGAGCCCTTTCCAACAATGACTGTGTGATTTTGAGATCCATCTTTTTACACTGAGGACAACTGAGGGACTCATATGCAACTATTACAGAAGATTCAAATGCTCACTGATGCTCTAGAAGAAAAAAAATGATGCATTGAGAGCCAGGGGTGTAAACTTTTGAAAAGAATGAAGATGTGTACATTTTTCTTATTTTTCCTAAATATCATATATTTAGTATTCCCTTTCAGAAGCTACAGGAGATACTTACATGTTTCCCAGAAGACAAAGTAAGTTAAATTTACCCTGATCTTCAAATTCAAAAGTTTTCACCCCCCAGCTCTTAATGCATTGCGTTTCCTTCTGGAGCATCAGTGAGCGTTTGAACCTTCTGTAATAGTTGCATATGATGCATGACCAACGTTGTTTAGATGTAAACAAAAGTCTAAATTAAATGTTTCCCTGAACAATCCCTTTTACAAATGGTTTGTAAATGAATAATTCAGATTAGTTTTGTGAACTGTATTAACCAATTCATTAGAGATTTGACTTGAAATAAGGATTTATTTACGTATCAGAGTGAATATTGACTTCAATTTCTGTCTGTTTCTGTTACAGATATCTTTTTAAGGACTTGGACCGTTTTAATGGGCCGTTTTTTGTCATTTCGGATATGAGTCATATGTATTTGGATGACAGGAAGATGAAATGATGATGGAATTCTAATTTTTGAGTAAAATATTTCTTCAAACCCACATAAATGTTCAGAGACATCCTTGATATTCACAGGGAGTTAATCTGAAGGAGCCCCTGAAGGCATGTTCATACCATGACAGATCTCGACAACACAAGGAAGCAGTCTGCCCTCCCGAATCAGAAGAAAAACAGAGGATCGCTCAAATATCAATCCTCTTATGGGCCTTTTAATCTGGCCTGTGACCCACACCCCCTCACGACTTAAATGCATTCGTTCGCCCTCCCATCCCACCCGCCGGTTCCTCCGCATTCTGGGACTGCATGGAGGTCCGTGCCGTACGTATGTCGACTAAGTTAGACATTCACGCATCATTTATTCAGGCCAACTCTGTAGTGGTTTATTTCTCTCGGGTGTGTGGCCAAGACAGACGGCCAAAGAGATCTGTCAAACACATCGTCCATTGTATGCAACCGCACAGCGTTTGTCTCAGAAAAAGCGACACGCTCGAAATCGACCTAAATCTGAAACCTTTACTCATCTCTGTGATCATGTTCACAAAGTGCATTGCTTCGTGTTCCTCCAATGTAAATATCACGTTGGATCGTTCCAGAGGAATCGAGAGCTTGTTGATTTTGGCGCCGTGTCTGTGCAGCTCTGTGCTTGTTGTGATAGCTCCGATGCCATAAGAAATTTTTACAATGGCTCTGCTGTTTGTCTTCGCTGCTCCGTCTCCTTAAAGCTGATGACCCCACAATGGCCAGATAGACTGCTTTATTCCAGAAAAGCTCATGTATTTGATGGTTGGCCGCAGAGTAGGCTCTTGCTGTCCTAGAGAATGCAATTGTCTCCTCAGAATAGACCGGTCTTATTCGCTGCTGTTAAGCTCCATAGTTCACGTTGTAGAACAGTGGCTATTGTGGAAAGGTCACTGTGGCGCACGCTCGCTCTCGCCAGGCACTACAGCCTGACAAAAGCTTCTTTGATTGAGTTTTAGTGGCGAGCTAGGTAATCTAAGAGACTTCAGAACCTCTCTGAACAGGTCAGGGTTTATCTTCTTTCGTGGAAATATAAAGAAAGAAAAATATTCTATTTTAATCTACAGTTGAGGTCAAAAGTTTACATACACCTTAAAGAATCTGCTAAATTATTTTACCAAAATAAGAGGCATCATACAAAATGCATGTTATTTTTTATTGAATACTGACCTGAATAAGACACTTCACGTAAAAGATGTTTACAATATAGTACACAAGAGAAAATAATAGTTGAATTTATAAAAATGACCCCGTTCAAAAGTTTGCATACAACTGATTCTTAATTCTTAATGTGTTGTTACCTGAATGATCTACAGCTGTTTTTTTCTTCAGGTTTTTCACCATTTTTGTGTATTTGAACCTATTCCAACAATGACTGTAAGATTTTGAGATCCACCTTTTCATGCTAAAAACAACTGAGGAACTCATATGCAACTATTAGAGAAGGTTCAAACACTCACTGATGCTCCAGAAGGAAACACAATGTATTAAGAGCTGGGGGGTGAAAACTTTTGGAATTTGAAAATCAGAGTAAGTTTAACTTATTTTGTCTTCTGGGAAACAAGTATCTTCTGTAGCTTCTGAAGGGCAGTACTACATGAAAAAAATATGATATTTAAGCAAAAAATGTTCATTCTGTTCAAAAGTTTTCACCCCCCTTAATGCATTTTTTTTTTCCTTCTGAAGCAGTAGTGATCGTTTGAACCTTCTGTAATAGTTGCATAGGAGTCCTTCAGTTGTCCTTAGTGTGAAAAGATGGATCTAAAAATCATACAGTCATTGTTGGAAAGAGTTCAAATACAAAAAAAAAAGAAAAGAAAAATTATGTAATATGGAAGAATATATCTAAAAGATGTCTAAAATATAGGACATATGTAAATGGTAATTTTATTTAAAAAGCGGTGCTGTATGTATTCATTCTATATCCATATTCTCCTCCTCTGGGCCTCCATGTGTGCATATAATAAACCACATCTCTTTTCTTTAGCAGACTCACCCTTCTCTCTGGGTTCTGCTGAACCTGTTGCACCTTGGATCCCCACGGCTGCGCTGACAGACTTCTTGCCTCTTTGAATCTCCCCAGCCGTTTTCTGTAACCCTGACCTCTCTTAGGGAGTTTATGGCCATTTTAGTGTCCAATATGTTTCCATTCCTTGGATGTACAACTTCCTTTCAATCCCCTTGGCTCTTGGCTCCCTCCTCTCATTTTGTCTCCTCTGCTGTCCCTCTTGACTCATGGTCCACTTCCTCTTTTCATCCCAGTCCCCCCCGGTCCTTTCTGTGCTCACAGGTTAATCGTGATGTTGACTGTTAGGTAAGTACCCGTGACATCCCACCCCTTCTGTTCCTCTGTTCTGACCTTTCTTAAATGTCTTTTACACCTTGTTTGCAAGTCACTGTGACGCTTTGCATCTTCTCACATTGCACATTCTAGTTTGTTTCTAGTTTGTTTTTATGCTGTATAGACACTTTTTCACAGGACATTATGAAAGATGAGAACATTTGTTGGCTTAAGCGGCTGCACACGAAATGAATAAATATGTATACACTAATTATTGATTTGTGTTATTAGAATTTGTATCATTTTACCTGTTTATCATTTTAAGTTTCCTCTAATACAAAATAGCATTTACAGTGTAATAAAACAACTGGCCTAGAAACAGGACACATATAATGTGTTTTTGCATTGAAATGTTAATGAAATGTTTCTCAGAATTCTGAGTTTGCATTTCACAATTCTGACAATTTTTGTCACATTCTGAGAAAAAATTCAGAATGCAATTTTTGTGCAGGAATTTTGCTAAAAAGTTAATGCCTTTTTATTAACTTTATTTTTTATTTTGTGGCAGAAAAAAAAAAGAAATGTAAATGTTTGTAAATCCAAATTTTAAGTTTGAATCTTGCAAATCTTTTTTCTTCTGCCACAAAAAAAAAAAAAAAAAAAAAAAAAAAATAAATAAAAAGGTAATTACGCAAATTAACTGCAAATTAAAATCTTGCATTTCTGACTTTTTTCTCAGTATTGTGACAAAAAATGTCAGAATTGTAAGATTTTTTTTGCAATGCAAAACAGTATATACTTCAAAATTAAGGAAAAAAATTTAATAATTGTGAGATATAAACTCAGATCACTGTATAATAGTAGGAACAATAGGTTGTAAAAAATGTAAAAACAAAAAAAAAAAAAAAGAAAAAGAAGTGAGATGCAAAGAGAAAAAAGTATTTTACATCTTGCATTTCTGACTTTTTAAATCTGAATTCTGAATTTGTATCTTGCCATTTTTTTAATCAGCTTGAAATTTTAAGTTACTTAATGTTAATTTAAGTGACAACTGGAATATTTTAGTTGACTAAACTAAAAATTTTAAGTCAGCAGGGTAACAAATTATTTTAAGCTGAAACAACTATTTTTTTTTAGTGTATGACTATTTATCACAAAATTCAGAATTTCAGACTTTTTTCCCCTCAAAATTGTGACAAAAGATGTTTTCAAAAATAAAAATGAAATAAATGAAATGAAATAAAATTAGTTTTTAATTGCTACTTTTTAGCTCACTATTTAAACTTTTTGTCTAAGAATTGTGAGAAAAACATCAGAATTTTGAGATATAAACTGTGTAATAATAGAAACAATGGATTCATACGTAATGTTTGTTCATTTAACACTTTTTTATTTTCTCACATCATTTCTGTATTCTGTTCATTTTACGTTCTTTAGCTCTGCATTCATATTTTGTCTCATTCAGTTCAAGATGTCTTACAAGCATTCATTTTGAGTGTAGTATTGATTGAATGTTTGCAAAGCTGCTCTGTAACCTATAATCTACAAGCAGTATTTCTGTTGCACTGCATGTGAATTGTATTATAATGATATGATTCGCAATTGCCCTGAGACATAAAACTTAAAAGAGTTTTAGTAAGTCAGCCAGTCTCGTGTTATGAAGTATGAGAGCTTTTGCAATAACCTCAAGGTGGATGGAACTGTTTGATTTGTTCAGAATGTTAAATAAAGCACATCAACAATTCAGATTACGGTTGTCCAATCAGAAACCATATTATGGTGCAAGTGTTGCCCTTGTGAGTGCTTGCAAGATGTAGTTCAACAGAGACCCAAAACAGAGTCTCTATTGTATTACAGCTTCATGCAGCATGATATAATCACCCACATTTCCTGACATGCCACTCAAGTGTGAGACATTAATTGTCGTAAACTCTTTAATTGAATCTTTCTCTTTTGGTCTTTCTATTCATTTCCTCCTCTCTCTCACGATTTGTGGCAAATGTTGTCCTGACACAGATTTTTTTTATGACAGTGGTCTGTTTATTGCCTTTAATTGATGAACAAAGACGCAACATACAAACACAATCTCAATTTGCCAATCAGGGATCATGGACATGGAATATTTAATTGTTGCTCTTGAAAAGTACTCAAAGTTTTCTGGAAGCTCAGCTCATGGGAACAAGTGGTTCTTAAAGGGATAGTTCACTCCAAAATGAAAATTCTGTCATTAATTCCTCACCCTCACGTCATCCTTTGTTCATCTTCGGAGCCCATATTGAATTAAAGAAACCTTTAAATGAAGTCATTATCTTTTTATATTATTATAGCTTCATTATATTACGGTTGAACCACTGATGGACTATTTTAACAATATCCTTACTACCTTTCTGGGCCTGGGACGTGTCATTTGCGTTGTATATGCAGGGTAAGAAAGCTCTCGAAATTCATCAAAAATATCTTATTTTGTGTTCAGAAGATGAACGAAAGTTTTACAGGTTGGGAATGACATGAGGGTGACAGAATTTTCATTTCTGGGTAAGCTGTCCCTTTAAACAACTTTAAAGATTGATAATTATTTAAAGGAAATGCATTAAAATGCTTCGCACATACAGTTTAGTGTAGTTGGGACTGTCAATAAAACATGTATTTTGTTTTAAAAAAGGAATCGTGCTATAAAGCATTCATTTCATATTTTGATATTCATTGCTATTCAATTTTAATGTATTTACAGCCCTAGTTTTTTTTTTTTTTTTTTTTTTTTTTTAATGGGAGCTTTTGAGTGTTGACTTTGACAACGAGGGGCCTTGAAGTTACAAAGGTTGAGAACCACTGATCTATAGAGCTCTTGTAATACCATTCTTGATGTAATACTGATGTAATGTAATGAAACATTGTGCTTATGTGCATTATTTAACATTTATTAAAATTGAATGTAACTAGATATAACTTCATTCAATTTGCTTCCCGCATGAACTGATGAATAAACATGTTTGCAAATGCATGTAAAGAGAACATTCAGTCCCTTGGTACACATAGTTTTTCAGCAACGGTGGTGTTGGTTGTATTTCAAATGTTTCAGTGTCAGCACTACTGATATTGACTTTTAATAGCTAGCGTCTATATAGGAGGGGTCAAAGTCAACATTAGGCTGACTGTTTGGATGGAAAGGTTTGTGAAGCCTTACACTCCTATTATGCAATATTACGATCTCTTTTGCTCTCCAACTGTCTTTCTCTTGTTCGCTTACAAAAATATTGGACTTTTCTGGTGAAATAATAGCATACAATTAATAATGATTTATGAATGATGCTGAAACTTGTAAATTGTTTTGCCAACTATTAACCGTTAGCTGTAAATCCAGTACAACTGTTCTTTATTAATTTTTATGTTATTTTGATTTTACAGAAATGGAACAAAAGGCCCTTCGTATGACATAATACTGATTTCCAGACCAAACCATCTGAATTTGATATAACCCCTTCAGTGTTATTCTGCAGGAGGACACGGGGATGCCAAAAACCGAAGGGCAACCTGAAGCCACATTTAATCCTTTAACCGCTGGTGTCACTCTTGACATAATCCAGTCTCGGAGAAAAAGAGCCTCTCCCTTTATAGGTGAGTTTTGGTTGAGAACACAATGTTGTTCAAAAGTGAAAATAGGTAATCCCTTCAGTACTGTGGCGAATGATTATATCTAAACAGAAAAATAGTCATATTATGGATTTGGATTTATAGACTCAGTTGTCCAATAAAAAGCTCAAATAGAGGGTGAGGGAAAATTCACACAATATTAGCATCTGTATAAAAATCAAAAATTATTGACCATAACTCTTAAAGGAATAGTTCACCAACAAATAAAAATGAAGATTAAAGTAAAGACTGAGGTCAAACTGATGTTATTTTTTATGTAGTACTGACCTGAATGAGGTATTTTCCATAAAAGACATTTACATATAGTCTACAAGAGTAAACAATAGTTTGACCCCATTCAGAAGTTTACATAGGATTGATTCTAATTACTGTGTGTTACTCTTTCCAACAATGAATGTATGATTTTGAGGTCCATCTTTTCATACTGAGGACAATTGAGGGACTCATAAGCAACTATTACATAAGGTTTAAATGCTCACAAATGCTTCAGATGGAAACACAATGCATTAAGAGCCGGGGGTGAAAACTTTTGAACAGAATGAAGATGTGTAGGGTACCCCTTAAGAAAAAAATGTGCTTTTCACTGTGCCCGAAGAATATGATTGCAGAAAAATACATATGTTTGTACTGAACATTTATGGAGCAACATATTTTGTGTGAAAATAAATCATACAAGTTGTTTATTTTGTTAAAAAATCTCATAAATGTATGAGGTGGCAAGGGGGGCCTTTTACCCCACACATGCGGTAAAAGGCACACAATATTGATGCAAATATTTCAACTAAAATAATGTTTTTTTTAAATAATGTTTAAGTTAATATTTGTTCAAAACAATCACTTTTCTGCTTATTTTGACAAATAAAATAATTATTATAATTATTATAATTATTATAATTATTAATTATTAATTATTAATTATAATTATTAATTATTATAATTTTCATTAAAATATATTAATATAAAACATATTTTAAAATACAGAAACAAAGCTCTGTCGTGCCCTACATTTTTCTGATTTTGCCTAAATATCATATTTTTTTTCCATTTAGCCCTGCAGAGGCTACAAAACATACTTACATGTTTCCCAGAAGACAAAATAAGTTAAATTTACCCTGATCTTCAAAAAAGTTTTCACCCCTCTGCTCTTAATGCATCGTTTTTCCTTCTGCAGCATCAGTGAGTGTTTGAACTTCCTGTAATAGTTGCATATGCGTTCTTCAGTTATCCTCAGTGTGAAAAGATGGATCTCAAAATCATACAGTCATTGTTGGAAAGGGTTCAAAAACACAAAAATGCTGAAAAACCAAAGAATCTGTGGGACCTGAATGATTTTTCTAAAAAACAGCGGGCAGTTTAATTGTTCAGCACAATAATTAACTTTTTGCAGATTCTGCAAGGTGTATGAAAACTTTTAACCTCAACTACTGTTGTTACAAACACAAAGCTATTTGCTACATAATATTGATGGTCTGGAGTGTGGATTATGATGATGTTTTTATCATCAGTGGACTCTCATTCTGACGGCACCCATTCACTGCCACTGTAAGGCAAAATTTCTCCAAATTGGTACAGATGAAGAAACAACCTCATCTACATCTTGTATGTCGTGAGGGTGAGTAAAATGTCAGCAGCTTTTTATTTTAGTTCCTTCCTTTAAAAATAAGTTTCCAGAGACTTTTTCCCCCACTAAGGTTATTTTATGGTATTTGTAAAGTAGTTTGTAAGAAAAACATCAGTGCAGGCACTACCGGTGCTTTTAAGACCCCAGAAACCATTATGTTGATCTGAAAAACCTATGTGACACCAATAACTGTTCTAATCTCCAAAGAACTGTATAGCAACTCCAGACTGCAAAGACTCACACGGGAACCTTTATTTTTTAAGAGTCTACCGTTAACCTACAGTTAAGAATATGTGGCTGCACGTCACCACCTCGCAGAGACAAATAACTCTTGATTTTCAGGGTAAAAGTACATATTTACTGACTCTGAAACCCCAATTTTCAGCCTGATACAGCTGTCTTGTCCAGAGACACATTTGGCCTCAGACCAACACTCCTAACTAGCCATTTCTCTCAAGCTGGGAGGCTTTAGCATTACAGCCAAAAGGTGTTATGGATGAATCTCTTGATTCCTTCTTTTGGCAGAGCGGACCATGTTTGCCTACGTCCCATGAACAGCTGTAGGATAAAGAACTCACTATTAAAAAACACTAAAACTGGGTGGAATTCCCCTTTACGTAGTTTATTTGGTAACAAGATTTATTTCGGCACAGGCATGACTTAAGTGAAGAATCGCTAAGAACAAGAATTATGAGCTTTTACAACCCATAAATTTCTCATGCTTTATCTATGAAACTCACAATCCAATAGGTATTCTAAGCTACACACCCATTGTTATTGCACAGTTCTTAAAGCAAATTTATTTTCCTTTTGAAATGAGGATATTGTAATGCATTCATCTATTTTGTGCAGTACAAAAATGGTATAGGTTTATGCTCTATTGCATGCAGTAAAATGCAAAGCAATGCATTTATAATGCCTGTGGATTCAATGCATATTATGAATAGCTTTTTATGAATGCTTTATATATAGGTTTCAGGTATTAGCATTGCAACATTATATATATATATATATAATGTAATATTATGTAGGGTCATGGGGATACTGGAGCCTAATATATATGTATGTGTATGGATGGATGGACATGTTTCACTGCATCAGTTTTTACTGAGGTTAAACATAGAATTTATTACTTGTATTAAATATCCCTGTGACATTATCAAGACCTGTGGTTGAACCCGCCACGTTTGCTCCCTCAGTGCATCAATTGTTTCCTCTTTACGCCGGAGCAGATTGTTGGGCCAGTTCTCATGATGAGAAAAACAGAAACCCAGAGCAGCAGAAGAGCAGGAGAGAACATGATGAGTTTCACACACTGAACAGTTAATGAAGTATCAACAACATTTTTTTTTGAGGGTGCTGTTAAATCTTGAATATCATAAGTACTATGCAGTTAAATGGGAAGTGTGTACAATGTATATTTTTATAATGACGCATATATATATAAAAAAGCACCCAATTAGCATATTAGAATGATTTCTGAAGGATAATGTTACACTAAAGACTGGAATAAGCATCACAGGAATAAATTGCTTTTTAAAATGTATCAAAGTGGAAAACAGCTATTGTAATATATTATAATGTTACTGTTTTTACTGTATTTTTGATCAAATATATGCAGCCTTGGTGAGCATAACATCCTTTTTTGACGCCAAACCTTTAAATGGTACTGTGTATTTTATATATATATATATATTCACATTTTACAATGCATCTTTATCACCCTTTCAGTCTGATTGTGCAGTATGCTGATGGCTGTTACACAACAAAACGCTTGTATTTTTTTAGTCATTTAGTCATTTGAGACAAATATATTTTTCCACTGACCCACAGGGATCATTTTACCAATCTCTATGGGGATGAGACATTAAACCAGTTAATATCAAATCTGGCCAGACATTCAGGCTGTCTTATCGCACAGACTGCTATTTATAGGTGGGCTGACCCAGGTTCAGGTTTGGAGTGATGCTTTGCTGTCAGTTTTGTTGAGACATAAACAAGGGGTTTCACACCATGATTGACAGTCTCTGATCTTCTCCTTTTTGTTTGCTTCAAATTCCAGGAAAAGTGAACTGTGACCTCCAGGTGTCAAGCATGCCGGTCGGTGGAGTAAAGAGCGGCTTCAGCCTGTTCGTTAGTTGGAGTGCCATTTGATGCCCAAGTGTCTACCACAACATCCAACAGTAATTGACAAACAAGCTGCACTTCTTTACACATCCCCTTTCTCTCTCTTAAAATCTGCTGTTGTTCAAGGCCAAGTATTATTTTGACAGACTTCATTTAATTCCAGTCGAGATTTGATGAACATTAGAGATACCAACAGACTTTGCGCAGCAACTGTTATCCGCTGATAGAGCAATAGCAATTTCAGTTTGCAGAGGACTTCATCTATTACCGTAGAAAACTCTGTAGATAAGCATCACCGGTAGTCTTGTTATTGTACTTTTGTTGAATGGTTGATTTTAAAATGTATCGTTTATGCTTCCAGATGTTATTGATAGCTAGCAGGCTGTTAGTAGAAAAAAGGAAAGGGAAAAAAAGCTTAATTTTAGCATAATAAGCTGGTGTGTAGTAGGCGTTCTGCCAAGCTGTGGTTGCCGTTGCATCATCCAGGTGGATGCCGCACACTGATGGTGGTGGATGAGGACATATCCTCACAATGTAAAGCGCTTTGAGTGCTTAGAAGAGTGCTATATAAATGTAATAAATTATTATTATTGCATTATAAAAAATGAAAAATTTGAGACTGCTGTGTTAGAAATTCACCATAAAAACTATTGTAAAAAATGTTTTAGGTATAATGGGATGGCATATTGGTTCCTGTATATTTTACATCTTATTTAATGAAATTAGAATGACAAAATGTTAATGTATACTCTTAAAAATAAAGGTTCCAAAGGGGTGTTTTTGCAGTGAATCCAAAGAAGAACCATTTTTGGTTCCCCAAAGAACCCGTCAGTGAACAGTTCTTAGAAGAACCATTTCGAAGAACATTTTAAAAATCTAAAGAACATTTTACAATGATAAAGAACCTTTTCTGGATTTTAAATGTTCTATAGATGTTCAAGGTTCTTCATGGAACCATCGATGCCAATAAAGAACCTTTATTTTTAAGAGTGTACCTATTGACTTGAGCTACCAAAATTCTCTTTGTACCTTAAAATGTACTGATAATTACCATGGCTTGTCTGTGAAACATGGCCAATACTCTTATACACACATGCACAGGGTTAAATATGAGGTGAAACACCATCAGAGCAACACACATGAAAATATACAATAATAAATATTAAATAACGTAAAAACAACAACTACAAAACAAAATAAAAAAAACATTATTTATATAAAATAGAATCATGCATGAAACTTAACCTTAACCTTGGTATATAGCATTTGTTGCACATTCTGACTGATTGAATTACTTTTTATCGATCAGATCCATCTAGATTTTTCTAAACATTTTATAACAGTTGACTGCATGATTTAGATTTAGAAATGGGTTATGAGGCGGTGTTTGTGCTTAACCATTTTAGGGAAAAAACAATGCCTTTTTATTAACATCTGTTTCTTGCAACTATACTATGGAAAGGGTGTTTTTGAGGCAGCTTGGGTGAGATCTAAAGGTAAATTAACTCTGAATAGTCAAACGCATGGGTTGAGGTATGGTATGGTGCAAAAAACCCTTCATGGAACTCATTTAAGCCATATGTGTTACGTAGATCTGAACTTATTCACCCTTTGAAAGTCATGCCACGTCTGGAGGATACACTCAGTGCCCTCAATGACCTGCACTTGTAGAGATTCTTGATTTTGTTGCTTCCTTTAGCCCAGCATGGAACTCTAGCAGATACATTAGATAATGGTTTTTAACATTTTTATATATAAACCTTTAATTCTTCAGCTAGTCTATAAACAAGGCTATTAATATATGTTAGAGAAGTTTGTCTTAATCTGGACCATCATAAATAGAAAGATTTTTTTTTTCAATTCAAAGCATGTTAATTGCATTAATTTTAAAACATGCTTGTAGCTTGATTATACTGTGATATACTCAACTTCTACGTTTATTTACGAAGTGTAATTTGTGTTGTGTTCATATTTTTATGTTTATAAAGGAATTAAAAAAAATAAACATTTGCTGAAAATGTACTCATCTTCTAGCCATCTGAGATGAGTTAATTTTCTATTCATTAGAACAGATTTGGAGATATTTGTAGTAAATGGGTGCGGTCAGAATGAGAGTCCAAACAACTGATAAAAACATCAAAATAATCTACAAGTAATCCACACCACTCCAGTCCATCAATTAACATCTTCTGAAATATAAAGCTATGTTTTTGTAATAAACAAATCCATCTTTAAAAAGACCACTGAAGTGCTTTAAAGATCAGCTGTATCATCTGAGCCACTGAAGATGCAGTGAATTACGTTTGTTTGTGGGAATGCGGCTCCCAATCTACATATATCCATCTATGTTCGCACGAATCACTCATGATCCAGCTTCACTTACAGCAGAAGTGAGTATAAGTGTTTTTTTTTATGAATACTTGCGATCACCTTTCCTTATAACGTGGTAGTTAGGAAGTTTAGCAGCTAAACGCGGCTAAAGTAAACAGGCTCGTCACTCCACAGAGAGTAGAGAGGGGCGGGGCGAGCAGAGCTTATTTGCATTTAAAGGAACAATCCCTTAGAATGAGATGATTTTTACAGAGCTCATTTTGACAAGGTAAAAAGGGTTTTGTTTTACACAACCATTGAGAATTTTTAACCGAAGTATATTAGAGACTTTTCATTAAGACCCTAAAGAATCATATCAACTTGTGGAAAATGGCCATCCGATGACCCCTTTAAAACACACAGTGTTATTCTATGTGTTGATGTCATTTCAACTGAAACAGGAAAACAGGGCGGGACATACCAAGAAGCTCCACCCCCCTTTTTTAATAGCCAGTAGCGTTTGTTTATATCACAGTTTGGGCCAGAGCAGTTGACAGCCACAATCTCATCCACTAAATATAGCATTTTGCACAGAATTCAGATGGGTCCAATACATTTTGTGGTCTACGCCGTTTCACACATATAATCCACTCTGTGCTATCATGTCTCGGCAGTTTGTGTGACAAAGTGCGAAACCAGACTTCCTTTGCCCCATTGGAAAAGCATATTTACACTGCCTGACTGGTTCCCTATCCCCTATATAGTGCACTACGTACTATTTACTGTACAGAAAGCACTAATTCGATGAACAAGTGACCTATTTCAGCCGCAGCTTCGATGTCTATTTATAGTGCAGTAGGCGGGACACTTTGGATTCTAGAGAGCATTTGATTGGACAAGAAGCTTAAGTGCAGGGTGATGTCATCAAAATCGTCGATTCATATTAGAAGTATTCAGAAGTATTAGAAGTAAGAGACTTTAAGTTTTGAATGCTTATATCTTGTAAACGTGAATTTTGTCATTGTTTTGGAGCACACTTGCTTATAGATTACCTTAAGGCTAACATATTCATACTAAAAGGCAAAAAACCTCAAGTATGATTTCATGGGAACTTTAAAGCATTTTTAACAACTAAAAAAGCCGGGTTAAACCAGCTCATGACCAGCTATGGACCAGCTTAAACCAGCTCAAACCAACAGCCATGCTTCAAAACATACCTAACCAGCATATGCTGCATTTTGCAACAGGGACATCATGCACTGTTTGTGAAAACAGCCTGACACAGATATAAACAAATATGTCTGTGTATTTTCATGTGAGAGGACAACAGAGCATGTTCTTTTTCACTGGAGGAAGCGTTTATTATCATGGACTCATATTTTGGCAGAAACGACAGTTTAAAGTTTAACTGCAACCTAAATGCCTTAATGCTGGATTCTTGGTGTGTAGCTGTTTGCTTCATGACATGTTAAATGATAGACTGAATTTGAGTGGATTTTTTGTGCATTATGGATTACTGTTTGGACTGTCATTCTGACGGCACCCATTCACTGCAGAGGATCCATTGGTTGAGCAAGTGGTGCAATGCTAAATTTCTCCAAATCTGTTCTGATGAAGAAACACTCATCTGCGTCTTTGCAGGCCTGAGGGTGGATACATTTTCGGCATTTTTTCCTCTGATTGCGTTAACGTAGAAACAACGTAACTTGATCATGTTGTGATATACTGACTCTTTGTTAATATGGTAACATCTGCATTTATTTACTAGCTGCATTTATTTTTTTTCATGTTTATTAGTTTCCCTTGGCCAAACAGGAACAATGCAGCCCTCACTGCTTCATTTACCAGCACTTTGTGTTAAATTCTTTTCAACATGGATTAAATGGGTAAAAAGGACACAAGGTTGGGGGGACAATTCACTACTTTCCAAACTTTCAGCAGACTTGTTCTTCTATAGCAGCTCACCCAGGACAGAACGTTCTGTTCATTGTAACAGGCTCTGACCACACAAACAAAGCCT
This sequence comes from Labeo rohita, assembly GCF_022985175.1. NCBI lineage: Eukaryota > Metazoa > Chordata > Actinopteri > Cypriniformes > Cyprinidae > Labeo > Labeo rohita. The sequence goes on from NC_066885.1 coordinate 10,182,687, forward strand.
TTTGTACACAATCACTGTATTTTGGTGTTAATGAAGGCCTTTATAGAAAAGAAAGCACCCTGAATCATAGGTTCTGTGTACATTTTAGCCGTCAAACGAGAGGAGAGTGTTATATTCCTATGGATGGATAATCCATAAACCTGGCACGAGTGCCGACTGTCTGGATCGCGGAGGGAAGATCTGATGTCTGGCTGGAGGCAAAGGGGAGACATTGTTCTCATTCAGGTGCCAGTGCCAGCTCATTACTATAGCGCGCTAGTTCATAGGTTCAGGGGTTGTATGAGAGGTGGAGGATCATCTTGATTACTGAGAGATTAAAGTAAGCGATCAATGATTTCTTAGAAATCTTTGGGGGTGGAGGGGGGTTAGTCCTCTGTTGCATGCATGCTGTTAAAACATTAAGGGAAAAGTCAAATATTTCATAAGTGTTCTGAAGGTTTTTCTTCAATGGCGGCCATTTTCTTGAGCTGTTTCTTATTGTTATGTAAGGTTATGGCCTTCTTTGTTTTGGTACGGTGAACTTTCCCCATGCCAAAATGTTTTTGCAAGGTATGCGAAGTTATGTAAGGCCTGTAATAGTTGTCTCCCGTGGATTCATTTAGTAGCTAGCATTGCTCGTGCACAATCTTACTCCTCTACTCATGGTAAAACACTAAGACTTGACACTTGGAAGCACTGAATGTCCTCCGTTTAACAGTTTGGAGCAGGTACAAAATCAATGAAGCGTCACCATTAAAGTTCTTGTGGGATAAAAGCATGCTTCATTATCCACAAAAGGGGTTTATGATGTTGTTATATAACAAGCGCTGTGATGATTTATGCGACGCTCTTTTAAAAACATGTGGTGGTGTTTTTTTATCCACAGAATTGCATCTTATTTGAAACTGAATGTTCTATTTTACAAATCCTGCTTAAATCTTTCTTTTCTGTTGTGGTGAAAAACCTGAGGTTTTGACATGGATTACATGTCCTTCTAAACATGGCTTGACACAGATGGATCCATAATTCTATGGACTCTTGATAACACAACCTCAACTAGCAAACAATGTCAGCTCCGCCCACTCAACACATTTTTGTGCTGCTGGCACGGCGTGGGAGTGTTTTGCCCGTTCATTCAATACATTTTGTGTGGACTGTCACCAAATGTCCAGCTCCAAAACAGAGTGTAACTGAGTCTGTGTTGGTGTGATGAGACATAATGTTTGCTGAGTACACAACGTGCAATGAACACTCCTGTTAAACTTAAATCTTTTCACAGAAGCCGTTGAATTCCTGTGAAATAGCCATACGCGGAAAGCCCAGATTATTTTGATGCGTTAAGGGCTTGATAACAAATCTAGAAAAACACTTTGATCTGAGTTGGCTGTGGGGTCATGGTGCAGAAGTGTGAAAACTGTTCACAACATGCGCATTAGCATCATGGCAGTGAGTTTTGCAGGTCAAGCATCACTATTAATGTTAATAACTCATATAACCGCATAACTCATCCTGCAGCATTCGCGCTAAAATCATGAATGACATCGCATATCACACAGCTTGTCAAGAAGAGGTGTGCTGGTAGATATCAGACAAATTTCTCAAGACAGCTGATAAGATAGGTGAAAAACCCAAAAGTTACACTGAAGGAGACAACGCCCTAAAAAGCACTCAGAACCTCAAGGAATCGCGTAGCAACATACTGTACATGACTTGCTAAATATTAGAATAAATATACAAATCACTAATTTTTTATAAGCAACACTGTGGAGCAAAACTATTAGGTTAAAACCAAAGCTAAAAATGGTCAAATTAAATGACTAGTTCAAATAAAAATTAGCTTAAAACGTACTCACCTTTAGGCTGTCCAAGATGTAGACAAGTTTGTTTCTTCGTCAGAACAGATTTGGAGAAATTTAGCTCATCATCTGCTCACCGACAGATGCTCTGTGGTGCCATCAGAATGAGAGTCCAAGAAGCTGCACAATAATCCACAAATGATCCACATGAATCCATCAGTTAATGTCTTGCGAAGTGAAAAGCTGTGTGTTTGTAAGAAGCAAATCCTTTATTAAGGAGTTTTAACATTAAACCATTGCTCCTGGCTAAAATATGAGTTTATAGATTTGTTTTGTTACTGATGGTGTACGTCATTGCTGTTCCGTATAGCTTTTAATATTACAATTTTTTTAAACTAGGTATATAAATAATTATAAAAAAGGATTTATGGATCTAGAAATAAAAATATAGCTGGATTTATGGAAATTTGTATGTATTTTTGGACTCTCCTCATTTTAGGAATGTCTTGGGGCATTGGAAAGTGACTAAAAAATCAGTTCTGCATGGGAACACTATTTAATTTTATTTTAGACTCTGACCACAGAATAAAAACATTGTGTCATTGAGCAACAGTTCTATGCCCCCTAACACAAATCAGAAAGTCATTTATTCCACTTGTTTATATGAACATAATTGTACACCGTTTTTGGACTCAGTAAATAAATATTCAATGAAAAACACGGTACATCCAGGAATCCTGCATTCTGAGTATAAATCGACCCCTGAGGTGAAGGGTTCAGATTGGTGGGGAGATTCGTTTTCTCACTCTTTCGTTGCAGTTTAAAGAGAGTCATTTTGATCAGCTTTTTGATTTCCTCACAGTCCTGCAGTCCAGTCTAAAAATGGCACATGATGCAACATAAAGATCTGCAGATTATTATGATGAAATGGTCTTTATCACAAGTATACGTTTCTTTATTTGGCCTATTTGCACACTATTACTCAAAGGTTTGGGGTTGGTAAGATTTTTGCAAAAAGTCTCATGCTCACCAAGACTGCATTTATAAAAAAAAAAAAAATAATGAATAAAAAAAAAAAAAAAAAGTAAGGGCCTGGGGGTGAAAACATTTTGAATTTGAAGATCAAGGTAAATTGTACTTAATTTTTTTTTCTGGGAAACATGCAGATATCTTCTGTTGCTTCCGAAGGGCAGTACTAAAAAAAAAATGATATTAGGACATCTTCATCCTGTTCAGAAGTTTTCACCCCCCAGCTCTTAATGCATCGTGTTTCCTTCTGGATATATATATATATATATATATATATATATAGTCAAATGTCATTACAATTACAGTAACTGTTGCAATATAACTTAACATGTAATTTATTCCTGTTTTAGCAGTCATAACTCCAGTCTTCAGTGTCACATGATCCTTCAATAATCATTCTGATATGCTGATTTGATGCTCAAAAACATTCCTTACTACTAATACTAATGTTGAAAACAGTGCTGCTTAATAGTTTTTGAAACTGTGGCACATTATTTTTCCATTATTTTTCAAAAAGTCTGATTTTATGTGAGATTTGTCTAGTGTCCAATGAAGGAAAATCAATGTGTGGAAGATAAATGGACATGTATCATTATTCATGAACCACCAGGAATACATAATGACCATTTTGCACCTGTTCTATTATTACACATTAGAAACTGGTGCATATGGATTGCATATGGCTAGATTTTAAATCCTAAGTGCTGGACGTGCAGTAACATGTTTAACAATAGAGCAGTGGTCCAAATGCCATTATTCTCAAGCAGCACTCTGTGTTGGAGGGTATTTGTGTGTTACTGGATTTGTAATGGACAAAGATGATGTGCATATATATCAGTTATGATAGCAAGGCCTATACAGGCTGTATGTTTCATTGTTTATGATTATGTGGTCACCAGACAGTGTTTATTCTTGGTGAAATGAACGTCCAGATGCCTTTTTTCTCTCGGAGAGACAGTATTCCACCCCCAGCTGTCTCTCAACCCTGTGCATTCCACCCCCCCTCAAAGGCGGCCAAAAATACAGGAAACAGTTCAAACTGTTTATATATGAGACTATGCAAACCTTGCTCAGAGACGGCAGGGTTCCTGGGATTTTCCACTTTCCATTTCAGACCTATGCAAAAGCCTATATTTCTCTGCATGAGTTCGGGTTTGGTGTTTCCTTTCAGTGAATATGACTTGTGGTCAGACATTTTTAACTCATGCGCATATTAGGCTAGTTCACCAAAAAAAATGACAAGTCTGTCATTTATTTACACGTTCAAACCTGTATGATTCCATGAAATGCATGCCTGCAAAGCTTAAAAAATTAAAAATTAAACGTATCATTACAGTGGTAATGATGCCATGCACTGTATTTTAAGTCTTTATATCCTATATGAATGCACATAGATCATATGGACTAAATAGTTATTTTACATTTAAAATCGTTGTGATGTTGTACACCTCTCTTCTGAAGAAATTACACAGTTTTACTGTGATTACTTTCTGTGCACATTGATTAAATTCAAATTACAGTCTCGTGAAGTACAGAATTACTCAATTTGTGTTTTTCATGAAGCTTCTGAATCATTTCAGTATGCTTACCAGCAAAACATCTGCAGCAGCAACATTTCTGCACCTGCCAAACTTGCCACAGCAATTAATCACTTCCAAGATAGTGACTTGGATTTTAATCAGGCAATTGTAACATGTCTGAAACAGACAGAAAGAAGTGATGATTGTAATCACCTGTCCCATCCAGTATTTCTACCAGGTGCGTTAATGAGGCCCGGATAAGAAGTGGGATATGGGACAGCTTCTAAACATCATTAGTTAGGGATTCGGTATCATTAGTAAGAGATTCTCTCTCTCATTTCATAAAAAAAGCAGCCACAACTTTAGCGTTCTTCCCGTTCATCCTAATCAGTCTTTCTCTTGCTCATGCATACAGTATAATTTTGTCTTTTATTCCACCTGGAGAAAATCGTTGTCAGTAAAGCTGTAAGAACATGCTGGGAAAGTCTAAATTTCCAGTGTATTATTTTCGGAGAATTCCATGTTTCATGGTTTGTTTATATATATATATATATATATATATATATAATATAACGTAAATGATGTCTCTTACTGTAAAATGTAGTAGAAAACCAAAAAAGATTTACATTATTTTAAAAAATCCACATTGTTTTATACATATTTTGGACTATGGGGGGGACGCTATTATTTCGATGACGTCAAATGGTTGCACTCTGTGAGCTACTGATGCTACCTGTTGCTATTTTTACTTCAACACAACTCTGAAAATAAATTACTGATACGATGGCCGATGTATATAAGTGTAGGTTTAAACCGAACAGCGTAACATCTATTTTTCCCCACAAGGCATCTAAATGGCCCGGATATCGAGTGAAATGCATGCTGAGAAACTCTTTCAGTGGGTGCAGCGTCATAACAAGCATCAGCATGTTTACATCATGCCAGGATGGCATCTAGCGTTTCTTGTCTTTGCTGTTCGTAAGCTCTTTCAGTAGCTGTTGTCTACCAAAAGCCTCAAAGGCATCAGGGCTGAAGTGGAGAGAACAAAGACGCAGGTCTTTAGGAAGTTTTATTCATCCACAGGCATCTTCCCATTTTTTTTTACTCTTCTTATCGCTAGGAAAACAATGAAGATCGCTTCTCTTGTTGGCCTTCAACTGAAAATTACAATCAAAAGATGCACGATGTGGCATCGTGTCAGTATTTTATTTTCTGAGTGTTGCGGTAAAAATAGCAACATGTCACTGAGTGCAATGGCGCCCCCAGCAGTCCTAAATATGCATAAAACAATGTGGATTTTTTAAATAACGTAAATCTCTCATGGGTTTTCTACTACATTTTTCAGTAAAAGACGTAATTTTCGTTATATTAAGCCATACAAGTCTTAATACCTGGGGTTTCATTATCAGGCTTGAATTTCAGTTTCCATTCATTGAACAGTAACTCCATGACAAAGAGAAACCAGCACAATTTTTACAATTTTCCCCCACTTAGAGATTTGGAACGACATGAGGGTGAGTAAATTATGGCAGAATTTATCATTTGAAATAGTGAAAAATCCTTTAAAGCTCGACAGTGGTTCAGTGAGGGACGTCAATATACAAACGTCAGTAAAATAATTGCAGTAATCTCTTTGAAGCTGTTTACCAAAAAAAAGGTCAACTTTGCTGATTAACTTACGTCAAAGCTACAGAGATTATGGAGATTTCCAATATTAATCCAATTATCCTCCATCCTGTTGTTTTTGACTTTTGAATAATGACACAATTAGCTTAAGTACTAATACAGCTAATGTGCAAGGGGTACGTAAATCCATAGATAAAATCAGCCAGGCCAGAAAATGTGTTTATTTCAGTTTTCTCTACGTCAGTGACCTTTCATTGTAATGAATATTAAGTATACTGGCTATGTTGACTATCCTGCGGACAGGTGCTGGTCACAAAGTTCCCTGGAGTAGAATCGACAGTTCTCACAGGAAAAATGGTAAAGTTTACAATTGTAAAAATATTTTTTAAATCATGGACTGTTTCTAAGAAAATCCCAGAACACTCTCACTACATTTTCCCTTGATAATGGTGTGAGCCATACAGAAACAATCTAGTATTACACACCATGAGTCAGGTTTGCCAGAACTCCCGGATGTGTTTATAACTTTGCACGACTGGAATCAGAGCTTAATTCTTTATCCCGGTTTAAGAGCTTTTTCTTTTTCAAGCATCTTTCTTGTTTCAAAGCCATTCCCCCGCTTTGAGGATAAAAGATCAAATGCAGAGTTTTAATGCAAAGAGAAGAAATCCCCTAATTATAATTGAATTTCCTTCTGAAGATACCTTTAGAAAACCAAGTTTTAGAGCCAAAATTGGAGATCCTGCTAACCTCATGTTCAGACCGCAAAGTTTACACAGACTGTCTAGCAAATAATACAATTGGCACGGACAAGACAAACAAAACAAAATACACATGAGCGTAGAGCAACTCCACGCCAGCATTTCGAGGAAATTTGCAGGAGGCCTGTCATTCGCTAGAATGGAGCCACACTGGGCTTGTGGCGGGCCAAAGTCCTCGACTGTCCACAGTTCACATCTTAAGGAAAAGGATGAATGTGGTGCCTATTTCCTCAAGTAGGCTGTAAAACATCTACAGTTTTTTTTCTCTTCTCAAGCTTAGCAGACAAATTCCTAATAGTGCTTCTGGTGGCTTTGAACTTTTTAGCACACATTTTCTTGTGCAGTTTCAGAATTGAGCTGTAATCACTGATTACCACCAAAGCTGATTATTACAATAATTGGGCTTTAAGGCCATAATTCAGAGGTGGTGATGTTAGAAGTATTGTTTTCTTGGGATTTGAATTGAACTGACTTTTGAATGCTGCTTTGTGTCCAATCCGTTGTTTGAAAATAAGCTAATCAGTGCCTTGTGTTGTTGATTTTTGGATCTAAATAATTCTGCATGAGAAAAATAACTTGTAGTGCTTCCAAGATCTCCTGCAGGCCATTTCAAAGCATTTTGGTGGATATTTATTTGTCTTCTAGAAAGGCTCTCTTTGCTGTGTTTATTATCTCATTTTGTTGTATATGGTTTTCACAGGTTTTCTGAGATGCCTGAATCGATTTTATATATTAAACACAAAGTAATATTAACAGAGCTCAAGTTGTTGCAACCAATGCAATAAGTAACCTGCGCCACCCTCATCATTTGCTTGTTCAACTTCTTATTTGCTTAAAATGCGACTGATTCTCAACTGTAAATTACTACAGTTTTTTAGGCATGCTCTTGTGATGATTTGATGAAGTGGCGGTTTGAAGCAATGCTGTTTCTGTCACAGCTGGGCAGGCATGCAGAGAGCCCATAAGCCTTTAGATGTAATCCCAGCACATGCGTCTGATTCCTGCCAGAGAAACCTGCTGCTGACCCACTTGACAGTTCTGCATTACATTTTCAGTCAAAACATAAGCCCAGTCTGCAGACCCCACTGTTTGTGCTGTTATATAAGTCTTCTTGCGCTCAGATTTTGTGGTGTGCGAGAGAGACGGTTAATCCTGTTCTGTGTATCAGGATGAGAAGGGTGAAGTGAAGTTCAATCTCAAAAACACAAATTCAGGATTCTTTGATAAACAGAAAGTCATCTGTACAGATTTTATTTGAAATAGATTTTTTGCAATGTCTTTACTGTAACATTTGAACAATTTAATGCATCTTTGCTGAAAGTTTTTTTTTTTTTTTTTTTTTAATTGTAGCTACCTCAAATGTTTTCCATGAAAACATTAGGCAGCAAAAACTATTTTAAACATTGAAACCAAGATGTTTCTTGAGCAGCAAATCAGCATATTAGAACGATTTCTGAAGGATCACGTGAAACTAAAGCCTGGAGTAATGATGCTGAAAATTCAGCTTTAGCATCACACGAATACATTATTTTTAAAATATGTTCAAATATGAATCAGTTATTTTAAATTGTAAGAATATTTCACAATATTACTGTATTTTAGACCACATTCACACAGCAGCAGAATACGGTTGTCAGTCTTGTATCTGAGTCCTTACGGTTAAATTAACACACAGTATGGTTATTTACGGGTGTGACAACCCGTAGACAACCTATAGACGTTTTTTTCCTGACCGTGGAAGTCAGCCTGACTTTTAACGCCTGCTGACGTTATCTAACATACGTTAAAAACAGATGGGCGCTATTTGAATGGGTTCCTATGGAGACCGGAACAGAAGCGCATCCAATCGGAAGTTAGAATTCGTAATGGCGGCACTCATCGTTTACTCAGGAAAATAGTCTATAACCGAACTCAGACATGTAAATTATCAGGACTCACAACCGCATTCTCGGAACAGGATTGGACAACTAGTTACGTCACGTCATTCAGTGCGAGAGAGCCGCTCTGCCGCACAAACGTGCATCTACCTTGTGTTGCATACTTTCATGTGTGATTTTGCCAATTTACAGTGACGGAGAAATTAGCTGTGTGTCATCTGAAAGTTTTATATTTAGCCTCCACCGGAGCCGCTCCTGCCAGCTTTCTGTTTTGTACGCGACTTAAATGCTTCGCACCCAAATATAAAAGCTGCTATCAGTTAATGAACAGTTACTTTGGTCACTGTTGCTGTGGTTACTGGTTCGCAGTATGGGCTTGACTTCCGTTGCACGTTCATACAGACCGTATTCGAGACGCTGCTGTAAGCTACTATGTGAACAGTGGCGGGTCATTAGGGGAGGCACAGCTTCCCCAAAGTTTTGGGGACAAAATGAGAGGAAGACGATTTAATGTTAATAAAATTCACAGTTAATTTCAGTTCATGTCTAAGAATGTGTATATCTTTTTAGCTGTAATACCATAACATGTGCGCATTTTTTTCGCAAATTTGTTGAATCTGCTGATTTAATGACAACTGCTAAGTGATAAAGAAGGGGAGGAAGAGGGGGAGGCTGGGGGAGAGCTGAGGTAAAAAAAAAAAAAAAATAGCCAATCACCATTGAGTGTTTACTTTCAGCGCTGAGGAGTGTCAAAGAGTATAGAATACCAATGTAAGTTCTTTGGGGGTGTCGAGAAAAGAAACCTCGTAAGGGAGGCTAGCCTCCCTTCTAGTATTTCAACCAATCATCATAGAGGTAAATTACGTGATATTAGTTTGAACGTCTCCCGCTGCGCTGATAATGTACCAAGTATTTATGATTAGTAGCGATATTGAATATTTGATTGACAGATTTACCAAGCTGTCATTCAAACAGTATACATATACAAATTAAAAAAAAAGGGAGAACATGTCTAAGCTGGAAATAGGTTAATGTTACAGCAGTCGGTTTAATTAAATGGCACAACAGGCAGGTCTCTTTTAACACAGACTTTTAAGAAGGTATGGATGTTTGCTTTAAGTGATAGACCAGGTAAGTGAAATTATCTTATCTTGCTGTATGTGTGTCGTTTGCTTTACATTTTCTGACTAAAAGCAACCAAAAAGCCATTTTAAAGTGGTTAAACAAATAATAATAATAATAATAATAACAATCAGCAGGGATCCCCAGACGAATACAGTTAGTGTGCCTCCTCTATTTTAAAACCCACGAGCCATGAACGGGACATTTAGAGACTCACACCTGTAAGTAAATACGGTTGTCAGTCCCAAAAACTAACAGTGTGAACGCAGCCTCAGATCAAATAAATACAGCTTTTGTAACTTTCAAACACATTTTTTTCAAACACATTAAGAAATAAGAGGCGTAATTAGATGTTAGATTAGAATTAGAGTCTGAAATATGTCAATACCACTTTTTTTTTTTTGAAAATGTTGTTGATTATATATTTTGTAAAAAAAAAAAAATGTATTAAATGGGAAAAAAGTGCAAAACGGAAACATTTTGCAGACTTTTGGATGCTATTGTATGTGTGTCATTGACTGAATTGTTGATTTGAGTGGTTGCCTAGGGTGAGAAACCAACAAAACGATTTTAAAATGATTGGAAAGTTTGCTGAAATGCCCACTGTAAACTATCCTTACATTTATAGCGCTCTGAGCCAAGTAGCACACAGTCTGGATGCACTTTATGAGACAGCTTAAACCTCTTATAAGTCCAGGAAAGACAGGTTGACGTGGTGCACAGAGAGTGCATTTAGAACGGGTCACCCTCTCTCCGTTTACACTCGATGCAGAGGTAGTAATTGAATTTTTGGCTACAATCCTGTTATACATTGTTGTGGATAAAACCGTCACAAGCCAAGTTTGCATTCTAAAGCTCATTGTCTGTTGGCTTAATTCCTGCTTGTACACAGTGCATAGATGGGAGTAAATATTTGTGGGGAACATATGAATCAGTTGAGGCAGTTTACAATTCCAAGCTACAACAATTACACAAACATACAATCCACCTTGACTCACTGAATGACTAAAACGGATGAGGATGTAGCCAACTAGCATGCTGCTGAGATCATAGCATGTGTTCGTTTTACTGCTGCCACCAAGTAAAAGAGTCTTTAGTAGTTTGTAGAACATTTCCAGCCTTACTCTGCTATTAATTCAGTGCGTTTTGAATGCTAATTACCTTGCTGACATTCCTGGGGTTTGCTTTATGAGATAGCTGATAAACTGAGGCCTGAAAATTCTCTGAATTTGCTGTGTTTTGGCAATCGTAAAGTATGCAGCCACACCTTCAGTGAAGTAATGGTCAGGTTTAACATAACATATCTCATCATTCATCTGATGTTAAATTAGGTTTATCTAACAATTATTAACTCATTTGGATCAAGTTCTATCTGGCACTGGTGTTATCAGATGTAGCATATTCATAAAGGCAGTTTTAGCTTTCATTTACAGCATTTCTTGTCATAATAACTGACAAGAAGTTGGGCTTAAAGGGTTATGAGTTCAGTGATGCAGCTTTGAGGATATTGTGGGAATATTGTATACTGCTAAGGAATCCTAAAGTCAAAAAATGTGAAAGATATTACAAGAAAGGACCTCGTTTATGGTGTGAAAAGTGAATTCTTTCCGAACCGTAACAATTACTCCACAAACTCGGCTTAAGCAGGAAATAATTGATTTGCGGAATAAATAAAAAGTGCCGTCTCAGAATGATCTTCAAAAAGTGAATGATTATTCTACTTTGGCAAGGATCTCCTGGCAACTTTTGCCAATATATATATTTATGTCCACGTAAACATAAACTGCATAGCATATTATAGACTTTATGGCTCTGCATATTTTTATAATGTCCTGTTGCCTGAAGTTCTTTGAGGACTTCATTTCCAAAAACAACACTCCATCATACCATGTGAATTAGACTGAGCTGAAAGGCATAATTGCGACACTTTGCTGGCTCTATCCTGGAGTTAGTTAGAAAGATGTTGAACTATAGTAGCAAACGCTACAGACGGGCACCCAAACACAAGCAAGCGTGGTCTATAAGTAAAGAAGACGAACCTGCCCACCCATCTTTAAGCTGACAGCTGGTCATGAAAGGGAGAGCAATATTCATCAATCCTGCTATTGTTACAGCACTATTCATCTGGGAATCGCTGATGTATAAGATAAACAGATTTTCATAATGTCCCCATCCCCTGCTATCCTCCATGATTTCTTTTGGACAAAGATCTAAGGTGAAAACGACTATATGCAGCCTCTCATGTAAACACTGTGTACACAAGTAGAGATTGATATGCGTGTTTGAGATGCAAATGACCGCTGGACAAAGGAATCCTTGTGTTCCTGACCTTAATTGGCTTGGATGAAGTTTCTGGGTCAATGGGATATGAGACAGTGCTGCCATAGTCGCATATCTGGATTCACGCTGGGGGTGACGACCCTGAGATTCAAGTGCTTTGATCGCCGCCTCTAGATGAACTTGGTCATTAGACGTAAAGAATACGTCTGACTTCGGCGGTCGAACTAGTTTGGCAGGGAATCAGGAACCTTAGTGATAAACAAGAGCAAACAGTGTTAAGGATGGCTGCACGTTGTCAATCACAATGGAAAAATATTTGTGGGAGAGGCCATAGCCGTCGACTCATTTTCAATGGGTGAGCGAGTATTGCGTGAAATGTCGTGCGTCAGAGCTCAGAATTATGCTCCTTCAACCGCAACAATGATAAGCATCCACTTATCTGCAGGATATACAGTGATCTAATCTTAATAAACATATCCTGCCTTGTCCTGACAGGCTTAGCCTTTAATTGGAAATGTGGGCCAAACTACTTCTACATCTATCTATCTATCTATCTGTCTGTCTGTCTGTCCGCCCGTCCGTCCGTCCGTCCGTCCGTCCGACCGACCGACTGTCTATCTATCATGTAATCCCCTTTTGTAATCAGCAACTGACGTTAAAAAGCGCTAAGTGTGTTTCCATCTTTTTATTACGTGTACCATTCAGAGAGAAAGCCTTTGTTATGACGAAGCACCAGCCCCGGGTGCTATATTTCAGAGCCCGGAATGATTTACAGTATAAAAAGATGCAGGAACCTGCCCAACGGATAGCCTTTGGTTAAAAGGAGGGCAAAATTTGGCACCAGCGCTCATCTGTCTATGATGAGTATTGCGTCTATCTATCTATCTGTCTGTCTGTCTGTCTGTCTGTCTGTCTGTCTATCTATCTATCTATCTATCTGTCTGTCTGTCTGTCTATCTATCTATCTATCCATGTCTATCTATCTATCTATCTATCTATCTATCTATCTATCTATCTATCTATCTGTCTGTCTGTCTATCTATCTATCTATCTATCTATCTATCTATCTATCTATCTGTCTGTCTGTCTGTCTGTCTATCTGTCTGTCTGTCTGTCTATCTATCTATCTATCTATCTGTCTGTCAATCTATCTGTCTGTCTATCTATCTATCTATCTGTCTGTTTGTCTGTCAATCTATCTGTCTGTCTCTCTGTCTATCTATCTGTCTGTCTGTCTGGCTGTCTATCTATCTTTCTGTCTGTCTATCTATATATCTCTGTCTGTCTGTCTCTCTATATATCTCTGTCTATCTATCTATCTATCTATCTATCTATCTATCTATCTATCTATGTCCATCCGTCTGTCCGTCCATCTATCTGTCTGTCTTTTATATATCTGTTTCTCTATCTATCTATCTATCGATCTATCTATCTGTCTGTCTGTCTATCTGCCCGTCTGTTTGTCTGTCTGCCCGTCTGTTTGTCTGTCTGTGTTTAATTTTAATCATCAACTGACAGACTGACAGTGTTCAAACCATTTTAGACCTTGCTATATCATTATAAAACACATTTATACACACAAGATTGATTTCATGCAAATCAGTGCATACAGTACGTGTCTCTTCATGCAGGGACACGTAATCCCTTTTGTAATCAGCAACTGACGTTAAAAAGCACTGTGTGTGTTTCCATCTTTTTATCGCATGTCCCGTCCGGAGAGAAAGCCCTCGTTATGACGTCACGCTCCCACCAGCCTCGCGGGCTTTATTTCAGAGCCCGGAATGATTTACGGTATAAAAAGACGCAGAGCGACTCAGGAACCTGCCCAACGGATAGCCTTTGGTTAATTGTAAAGCGAAAAGGAGGGGGACGTTTGGCACCAGCGCTCCTCTGTGCGTAAAGACGCCTGATGCTTGGAGAGACGCAGATTCGGGCTCACCGCGCGCAAACGCCCACATCCTTAAGTCGGCTCTGCTTTCTTTAGGTTAATGAAAGTTGGCTAGGAGGGGGACGGCAGAGGAGATGATATCTGACCAGGATGAGTCGGAAAGGTGAACTTAAGTAAGCAAAAGTGCGCGTCAACCACCTGTTATAAATCAGCGCGAAATGGGCATGCTTAGTGTGGACCTCCTGGTAACTTTGCAGATCTTGCCTGGTTTCTTCTCCAACTGCCTGTTTTTCGTGCTGTATGATTCGATAGTGCTGGTAAAGCGTGTGGTGTCACTCCTGAGCTGTTCGGGCTCCACGGGTGAGTGGCAGCGCATGTTAACCACAGCCGGCGTGCGCTCCATATGGAACAGCTTTCTGCTGGATGCCTACAAACAGGTAAGCTGACAGCACTGTGAAGGATGACTCAAACAAGTTCAAAAGGCTTGGGGGTTTATTATTTGTCTATGTTGTTTTAATGTTAAGTAGACATAATGCAACGTTTGGTTAGACTTTAGTGTTTACGTTACAGTATATTTGCTTTAGGTACTCCGTATTATCAGTGCACACACATAGTGACGTCAAACTGGTTATAAAGCGCATTTAAAAGCAACAGATGTGGATGAAAATGCCATGTACGTTTTATGTTATGAACACTTTGCAGTTATTATTCGAGTTAGTTTGCAATTTTCAGTTTGCATGCAAGAATAATTATAACATGGGCGTTGTGGGATAAAGTATTACCCAATTATTTGTACAATAAGTTCAGTGGATGATAAGACGGTCTTAAAAGCATTTGTTTACAGGGTGGTGTAAATCCTCCTGCTAATTTTAAATAAACGTTTGTTCACTCTTCAAAACGTGACATTCAGAGTAATTCTAATGCTTATGAAGGTGTGTGAACTTTGCCCTCCAGACAGTCAGCGACCTCTTGGGTCAATGCTCTTCATTCATTAAATGTCTGGATTCACATTCCTGTTACTTTTTAACTAAAATCAATCCAAAATCACCCAGTGGGGTAAGATACACTAGCTTAATGTGCATTCATTGTCCTCAACCATTAACTATTTGATTGTTTGGTTACAAAGTCTTGCTGAGGAAATCATTTAGGTTCAAATTAACGTCAAAGACAAAAGTTACATGTGTGTTTTCAGCTGTTTCCAACAGTGCCAAAGTTCACATGCACCGTAAGTGCTGCACAGGAATGGCATTTTCATAGACATCTTGTTACAAACAAATATCTGGCTCCTGGCTTTTTCAACAAGATGCTTAAAAGTTCTTACAGATGGTGTTAAAAGGTCCCAAAACATCATTATCGGTTTAGAGCAGTGACAAAGCCCCAAAGAATTTGCGGGGTTTTTATGTATGTGTACAACTGTGAATGTGAGCTCTCAAACCTGGTGACATCACTTGAGTTTTCATAGCAACAGAGACCAGTAAGCCCACCAAGCCAAAGTGAAATCATTTTCAGTGTAGTCATGAGACTGTGCTTAACAACTACGCACGATGGCTCATTGGAAATGTTATTCTAACATCCTCAAAAATATTAACTTGTGAATGTGCAACTGTTTTGTTCAGGTGAAGCTGGGCGAAGCTGCTCCAAACTCCAAGGTGGTGAAGGTCCCTGGCATCAACAGACGCTGGAGCGTCGGCGGTAAGACTCGCAACGAGTGCCATCTGCTGGACTTTGAGTCTCCCGACCGCCCGTTAGTGGTCAACTTCGGCTCGGCCACTTGACCCCCCTTTATAAGCCAGCTGCCGATTTTCCGGCGGATGGTGGAGGAATTTTCAGACGTGGCAGACTTCCTGCTTGTCTACATCGATGAGGCTCACCCCTCGGATGGCTGGGCAGCTCCTCCCATGGAGAACTTTTCGTTTGAAGTGAGGAAACACCGTAATCTGGAGGAGAGGATGTTCGCCGCCCGGAAACTTCTGGAGCATTTCTCTTTGCCTCCTCAGTGCCAATTGGTGGCAGACTGCATGGACAACAACGCCAACGTAGCCTACGGCGTGGCCTACGAGCGGGTCTGCATCGTACAGAAGAATAAAATCGCTTACCTCGGGGGTAAGGGTCCATTTTTCTACAACCTTAAAGATATTCGGCACTGGCTCGAGAAGAGCTACGGCAAGCGATAATTTCTTTAAAAAAGAGGTCAAATAGCCTTTCTGTGAATGCTAGAAGATTTTATTTTTGTACAATGCAGAGAAATCGAGGGTAAGGTGCTTTTCGAACTGTTTAACGGTGGCTCCGGTGGAAACACTTGGGCTGGGCTCCAAGTCATTTTCTTGAATTGTCTAAAATGATCAGCAGGTGTCCTACATTCCTAACCACTCAAAAAAAAGAAGAAGAATGAAATGAATATAGACTCTAAATACTGACCGTGTGGTTTGCACTTCAATTTCGAGATTGCATTGTTGCCAGCAAAATGATTTGTAGATGCACTATTAATAACTTGTTCCTTTGCGATTAACGTAGAGTTAAACTGTGCAATATTTTTATGCGACATAACATATATTGCTTACAAAAGAAAACCAAATTGCTGAACAGAAGAGAAAGCACAAGTACCCATCTTTTATATGAAAAGAGAATAATTTATTTTTATTGACATTCAATGTTTATTTTTAATATGTGGCCTGTTTATGCACTTGTAATGCTTTCCCTTCCCGTCTTCAACTGACAATCGTTCATATTCCATGTACCATCAGCTTTTACATCCCTGATACACTGATCAGTTCATTTGCATCAATAATAAAAGCATTCCCAGCATACGAAAACTACTAACTCATTCGGCCCGTATTGTCCTTAACAATCGCAAAACTGCTCTTGGTAAACCGGAAAAATAAATGGCCTCAGCCACCTGACTTGGCTTCGCTGCAGTGTACAGGAAAGCTGATGAAAAGTTCTTTTACTCCTGAATGTTAGAGAAATGTTTTTGAATGTCGTCGACGGATTGGCAGTCGCTCATTTGGGTCAATACAGCGCTGGTGTGCGCATGAAAATCACAGACGAAATGGTCCCCTGTCCTGTCTGTGGTTGGATGAGAGACCACACCTCTCTGTCCTGATCCAAATGAGCCCAACTGCTAACATGCTGAAACAATCACTCTTAATCTCAATCACTCTGAAGGCTTTGAGTTTTGTTTCACAGAACTGTTCTCATGTACTACAACGTCCTCTTCCTTTTAATGAGAAAAAGGCAAGAAAAAATAAAGTTGAACTGCTGCTGACTGACTTTTCTTCCCCCGTTTTTGTGTTTGATTCTTGGAAATTTCAATGAGGGGTGATTGGATTGAAAAAGGGAGGGGAAAAGTTCAGCGGAAAACTCCAGATGGAGAAAACGTTGCATGATGACAAATTTAAAAAAAAAAAAAAAAGGAAATGCACCAGCCATAAGGGGTCGAGGAGTACATATGTGCTTTTTTTTTCTCCATTAAATATGTGTCTGCAGAAATGCGTAGTGATGGGTCTGAACATGTGCAATACAATCAAACTGTGTGACGCAGAGGTCTCTGGCTGAACTTCTGCGTCTTCGAGGCTGCCAATAACTAAATAGCAAAGGCTCAGGGAGAACATGTCCCTGGGAAGCACCATGAAACAGAACCCCTTGTTGTGGCCGGGCATCGCTTATCCGAGCGGAACTAGTCCATTTGGACAGCTAAGACGTTATTCACAGACTGTCTTAGTCTTGGAAGGCACCGTGCTGCACGATGGAGCAGGGAGGTTGCCAACGTTAAAGATGGAGGCATCGGAAAAGAGAGCCACACACAACAGCAACAAACGCAAGCCCCACTCCAGGAAAGAGTCCCATGGTGTGCCTTCTAAGGAATGCGTCTGGTAAACAGGTACTGAACAGAATTCTAAGCAGCGTGTGAAGAAGTGTTCTCATTTATAGGGCATAACAAGGACGTGGGACCAAGGGGGGAAAAACCTGGTCCCGTTTATTCAGATAAGGTCAAAACGTGACGCCTTAGAAAAGCGGACGTTTGCCAAACCAGCCAGTATAAATTCAAACGAAATGTTGATGCGAACGTTTAAATGTATGTGTCTGCAGTTCAAAGATAAGCCGTTTATGTTCATACTTCGACAGTGGACTATTTGCTTTGGATGTGATCTGACCGCGCTCTCTGAAAAATGATCTTAGGCCTAATATCAATACATTCAGTAAATCAGCTCAGATTCCAAGCCGAGGGATGCCAAACATTTTATTCATATTTAATGCACTTTTTCCTGTATAAATCTGAAGAAGGGGAAAAAAGAAAAAATTCCTAAAGATAATTAGTTCTTAAAGGGTTAGTTCACCCAAAAATGAAAAAATGGGTCTCAGCCTAATGTTCCAAAGATGTACGATTTTTTTTTTCTTCTGTGGAACATAGAAGATATTTTAAAAATGAGTCAGTGGGGTCCAATGTTATTTCTATATTCTTCAAAATAACTCCTTTTCTGTTCCACAGAAGAAAATAAGTTGAAAGGTTTGATTGAGTAAATAATGACACAATTTGAATTTTTAATCTAACTATCCCTTCCTTCACTTCCAGAATAAAAATTACAGATAATTCACTCACCCCTTGTCATCCAAGACGTTCATGTCTTTCTTTCTTCAGTTGTAAAAAAACAGAAAAAGAAAACATTTTAGGATTTCTCCCCATATAATGGACTTCTATGGCGCCCCTGAGTTTCAACTTCCAAAATGCAGTTTAACTGCAGCTTCAAAAGGCTCTAAACAATCCCAGTCAAGGAAGAAGGGTCTTATCTAGAGAAACGATTAGTTATTTAAAAAAAAAAATACAATTTATATACTTTTCAATTTCAAAATCATCCTACATCACTGCAGAAGTAACGTTACCGAACCAGTGTTTACAAAGTGAACGTGTAAAGAAGGTTCAAACGCCCTTTACAAAAAAACAAAATAATAATAAAAATTCGGAGGAGAAAATGAGATGGGAGTTTTTCGACGTACCCTAACTGTCATGAAGAGCTAGACAAGATGAGCATTTGAAGTTAAAAAGTATATAAATTGTAAATTTTAAAAAATGTTAAAAATAACGATCGTTTTGCTATAGATAAGACCCTTCTTCCTTGGCTGGGATCATTTAGAGCCCTTTAAAGCTGCATTTAATCTGCTTTTTGGAATTTTAAACCCGGGGAGAGAAATCCTGAAATGTTTTCCTCAAAAAACAATTTCTTTACAACTGAAGAAAGAAATACATGAATATCTTGGACCTAATCTGTACAACAAATGTGCTCTACCTTTCTGTATTTAATGACTAGTCATCTTTTTCTCATCTACAGTCATTTAGGTTTTTCTATTCACCTGCAAATAATCTGAAACATGTTCTTGCATTGTAAACATGAGTTCATTTCCCCTATGTATCTATGCACCTGTCTATACTGTCACAGTAATCCACCCTAACAGTTCTTATGTTATTATCCGCATAATCTTATGTTTTATATTCGTTTGCCCTCTCTTTGACTCTGGTAAGAATCTTAGCAGCTTTCGGAGATGCACTTAGTCACTGATACAGCACATGGATAAGGCAAAATTATGCTTTTATCTAAGTATTATAAAGGTTAGCTTCTAGAGCCAAGTATTTGCACTTTGAATAGAGTTCAAACTGAACATGCTCCAAAAATCTTTAATGCTTGATGACCAACCTGCGCTCAAAGCAAATGTGACTCAGCTAAAACAGTACAACCTGGACTTCATATAAAATGTTTTACAGTCTTATTTATGGTCATATCTGCATATGCATATAGCAAACTTAACTCACAATGCTAATCAACATTACCTTGTTTGTTACATACTGGTAATAAATGATCAGATTATCACTATGAGCTATACTGAAATTCATAATTAGCATTTTATCTCTTTATGAGTAAAATATTGAATTCCAAACAAATTTAGTTTAACTTTCACGCTTGAAACCATTCTTGACCTTTAAAGGTAATTAATAATTATAATGATAATGTTACTGTTAACATATATATTGTGTTTTAGCACACATTTTTAATATAACAGCAGTTTTTTTTTCATAATACATAACTTTGAGTATGCTGTAATATGTTTCATGGGTTTGCTTTTATGTCTTCATGCATTTCATTTCTTCCTGAAGCTGTGAAAACTTAACTGAAACAAACAAACAAACAAACAAAAAAAACTTTGGGTATGAATTAATATTGAATGTATTTTACATATATTTTGAGAGGAACTATTAAGAATGTTGATTGGCAGCTTGTTACATGTGCCTTGTTTCCTACTATGTTTAATGCCATGTTTGTTTTATTGTGCCATTCGGCTGATTAAAGACGCAGCGATTGGACGAGATGTGTTCGAAACATTCTTTCTGCATCCTTCACATGCACTTCATTTTTTTGACCTTGAATTAAGACGGCGCACAGATGTCTAGATGCATTTTTTTCTTCGTCGGTTTATTATGAATCCGGTTTAAATAGTCATAAATCATAAAAATATATCCTGCTCGTCTGATAAAAGCTGTGCTCACAGATGCTGAATTTTATGTGAATAAATTTAATAGACCATAAAGATGTAAATCCTGTGAGGCCAGCTTCCAGAAGCTCTTTGATGACTTGGTTGGGTTGCTATTAAATTTAATTTACAGACTCATTAAATAATCCAGATTCATGCCCAATCTTGACAACCAATCCATCTCTGAAGTTGAGCTTAGTCTAAAATATATTCAGTAGAGACGGTTTCTGAGGTGCAAGATGACAAATCTTTCATGAGGCCAAACAGATTTGGTTTTCATCTGCACTGGGGTTTTGCGGCAGGAAATTTAAGATGTTAAAGTCCGTGTAAAGGCAATTCTTAACAGAATTGTTTCTAAACACATTATAAATGTGAATGTGCTTCAAGTCGACCACGCCTAATAAGTAGAGTCAATTGCGAGTTACTGTCATTACAGTTGGTTGCTACAGCCTAAAGTATGTCTTAGTCACGTAAATGCATATTACCTGGCTGCGATAATTTACAAAACAGCTTGGTCTTCTTATTTAAATTAAGATGCTACACTGTAAAAAACAATTTGTTGAGTTAACTTAAAATAATTTGTAACCTGGCTGCCTTAAAATTTTAAGTTCAGTCAACTCAAAAAAAAGTTTATTCAACTTGAAATGTTAAATTATACTAAGTGACAACTTAGATATTTGAGTTGAATCAACTTAAAATTTTAAGGCAGCTGGGTTACTTACCAATCTGTTAAGTTTAGCAAACACAATTATCCAAGTTGTTACTTAGTACAGCTTGACATTTCAAGTTGAATAAACTTATTTTAGTTGACTGAACTTAAAATTTTAAGGCAGCAGGGTAACAAATTATTTTAAGCTGACTCAACAAATTGTGTTTTTTATTTTTTACAGTGTAGAGGGAGCATCCATTCAGGCTGTAGCGGTATTTGACAGTTAAGAAAGACGGCAGATTTCACGCGAGTGGGCGTGGTTTTAGCGCCGACAGCGGACATGCCCCCAGCGTTTGAGAGCACACCAATTCGCTGTTTGCAAACACTGATTACATTTTTTTGTGGGCGGGCCTGTTTAGTGGCAGAAAATGACCGTTTTCAACTAGCAGTCTATGGAAGCCATGGATTAAAATAATAAAGGTAAATGTGAGTTTATGTTTCAAAATTCTGACTTCGTTCTTGCAATTCCGAGATTATATCTCACGATTCTGTTAAGAAAAATCAACTGGTCATTCTCTCTATTCTCCTCAGCTCAAACTGAGGGGTATATATCACAGACTTCTGGCTTATTTTCTCCCCTCAGAATTGAAAAATTCGCTACTGTTGAGTTAAATCAAGTTGTGAAGGAGATATAAACTTGCATTTGGAAGAAAAAGTCAGAATTGTGAGATAAAACAAGTCAACGCTATATAAAATGTTATAGGTTTAAATAGTATTTCATGCTGTAACTGCTATGATGTGAATGTTATGTAGACCTCTTGTTTAAATCAAATTTATGCTTTAAAAGTAGAGTATTCATAGCAGGTTTGTCTGTTTAAACACCTGCGTTATGTTCAAATGGCGTCTTTGACGACCATATTCTATAAAAAATGATTTGCATTCTGATTCTGACATCCAAAGTCACAACAGTATATTTCTTCTCTTACTTCATAGATTCCTGCTTATTTTTTCAAGATGTTGATACCTTATTTAATTACCTGGTGGTTTTTTATCATTTAAATTTGGATAGGTGGTTAATAGATTTTTCTGTGGTGTGAGAACACAACCTCTGTTCAGCAAAATAAACATCACACCACTTAAATGAAACAATATCCAGTGTTTACAAGAATAGGTAGGCTGTTAGAAACAGGTGTTAGTTGGAAATATATCACAGCTAGTTAAAGTAAATCATTCAGATCAAAACATTCTTTGAAAACTATCTGTTTGAGCAGATGACTAATTTTTTTTCCCTTTAAGGCTTTATCTAGTAAATTAGATTTTTATAGAGAATTTTCACTCATGATCTTATACCAGAGGGGGAAAAGCCCTGCTGGTTAAGTTGACACAGAAATTACCCATGTAGATTTATAATATGCAATGAAATACTGCCATATCTTGTGTAGGGAACATCTGAAGCGGGTGGGTGACCTTACATTCTCAAGTCGGCTAATTACGATGCCTTTTTTAAAAGATTTACTGCAGATTGCGGTAGCTTTTCCAGCATCTCAGGTGAGTTCTTCTCAAAGTCTTTTGGTTAAGCTGAGTTTATTGCAGGAGTGAGACCAACACGGCTCATTACTCTGACAAAACATTTCAACGTTCTGACAGCCGCCCCGGGACGGAGTCCGTATTTCCAGTCGTTTGTTCGCAGTATGTCTCCACGAAAGCATCTCTTGTTTTTTATGATAAGAGGAGGGAAAACAGTTATTCACACGTTCGCAAATGTTATTTTGTTTTGCCACTGCACCTCCATAGTAACACAGGCCGAACTCCTCCTATTTCGCAGTAAAAGCTCAGTTACGGAAACCTAATATTTATGTTGGCTTGATGCACTTGTCAAATCAACTTAAACGTGCTTACTTTTCTGACCAGATTCCTTTCTTCCACGCTTTTTCTCTCATCACTCTCATTTTGTCTCTACAGGCCATTACTGATGTATAAAATGTTTCTTCGTTCGTCCGTCATGCTAAAGCCACCAGACTTACCAGGATTAGGCTTCTAACTGTTTACATTCATATTTTCTCTTCACACCAAAACTAAAAACTAAAATGAAAGCTGTGTCATCATTTACTCACCCTCATGTGAGAAATTTCCAAACCAGTATGACTTCCTTTCTTCCGTGGAGCATCAAAAACGATATTCTGAAGAATGTCCGTACAATAAAAGTCAAATGGCAGTGTGAGTAAATGATACCAGAATTTTTGTTTCTCTAAAGCTGTTAAATTCTAAAAGCATCCTTTGAATTTTTTAAATATAAGTAGTGCTTTAAGTTCCATGCAGATTATTTCACGCATTCCTGTGCAATTCCCTTGTTTTTTCCCCCTCATTGACTAACATTAGCACTTTTATGAAAATCTTCAGGTTTTCAGGCAAAGGACCATTAAACCTGCTTTGCACCTTCATGCTCTGTAAATTAGGTTAAATGTTAAATCTGTAAAGAGTTTGTTTCCTGTTTCCACAGAGTTCTTTCCATATACACTTTCCTTAAATGCTGCAAAATGCTCAGCAAATGTGGTATGTCAATACTAAACTCATTCTGTTCTGATCTATGTCTGATCCGGATTCATATCCCTGTTGTGTTGTGTTGTTGTGTTTACTATCTGTCATCATCTTCATATTGATTTTTATCCCACTTATTAGATTGGAGGCAAAGTAAGGGTAAGAACACAGTATTGATCATCATTGGGATACTGGGATGCTGATTTGTGGGTCCACGCCATCAGTTACTGTAGTTTTTTGAAAGGTATAGTTCACGCAAAAATTAAACCTATTGTCGTCATTTACTCCAAACATATGTTAAGACATTTTTGTACATGTGAGTATATTTAATTTAATTTATTTTGGTTTATGTAATTGTTATTTTTGTGCTCTGCAGAAGAAAGACATAGGCCATGACATGAAATTTAATTTCTGAGTGGACTATTTTTTATTTTTTTAATATTGTCACAAACATTATCCTAAAAATTAACCTTTTTTTTTTCTTTTTCACTCAGATCATATTTTATTTTTTGAAACATTATTTTGTCCTTAAAATCAAAATTTTATTTTATTTTATTTTACATTATTTTATTGTTTTTCCTGTGTTCTGCAGAAGAAAGTCATAGATTTGCCATGACATGATTTTAATTTCTGAGTGGACTACTGTCGATTCTGATTTTTTTTTTTGTCCACTCTTTCAAAGGTCAGCGGGGTTAAATGGTGTTTCTTTCTTCTTAAAGTCAAAAATCTATTTTATTTTATTTTAAGAATTAATTAAAATAAATAATTAATAAAATTTAAAAAATAAAATTAAACTTCTGTCGTCATTTACTCAGAACATATTTTGAAACATTTTTGTAGATTTTAAAACATCTACATTTTCATTTTGAAACACTACATCTACATTTTTTGTTGTTCATACTTTAAAAGTTAGTGGGATTCAGTAATGTTGCTTCCTTCTGAAAAGTAAAAATCATAATTTTTAAATAATTTTAATTTTATTTGTTATTTTATTTATTTTATTTTATTTTTTGTGTGTCCTAAGAAAAGAAAGACCTAATTTTAATTTTAATTTTAATTTTAATTTTAATTTTAATTTTAATTTTAATTAATTTCTGAGTGGACTATTTTTTTTTTTATATATATATATATTATCACAAACATTATCCTAAATATTAAACTTCTGTCATCACTTTCATCTGTCATATTTTAAAACATATTTGTAGATTTTTGTAGACATCTACATCTACATTTTATGTCCATACTTTAAAAGTCAGTGGGGTTCAGTGGGGTTTCTTCCTTCTTAAAATCAAAAATCTATTTTATTTTATTTTATTATTATTTTTTAAATTTTATAATTTTGTGTTCTGCAGAAGAAAGTTATAGATTTTGGAAAGCCATGACACGATTTAAATTTTTGTATTTATTTTTTAAATGTCTGTCATCATTTACCCTGAACATATTTTGAAACATTTTTACCGTTTTTGAACATCTATATTTTATTTTATTTTATTTTTTATTTTACGTGTTCTGCAGAAGAAAGTCATAGGTTTTGGAAGGCCGTGACACAATTTTATTTATTTATTCTTAAATATTATCACATTATCCAAACTTTTCTCTCATTTAAAAAATAAAAGTTCTTAATTGGCATTGATGGTTCCATAAAGAATCTTTAACATGCATAGAACCTTTGCATGGAAGAAAAAAAAAGGAACCTTTATTTAAGAGCGCATACCTTACCAAAAGTCCCAACAGTTTTTAGCAACCAGTGATTAAGTTTTATTAAAGCACTCACTCATTTAGGTACATTTACATTATAGTTATATATTATAAGTTACAAATATACTGGAACAGCACTGAAGTAAAGTAGACTTGGTCACATTAAGGTAGTTTTCCATCTCTACAAAGTCTTTTTTTTCTTTCTTTTTTTTTCACAAACAAAAGAGAGGAAGTCTTTACAAGAACCATACTGTTCTGTGACCGACATTTTGTTTCACTTACTTGGTGAAAGGGAATGTTTGGGAGAACTGTGCATTGTCTTCGGACAATACAGCATTGGTACATCATGCTGTCTGTGTCACGCTGGCCAGAACAGGCAGTGGATTTGACCACAGGCTCTCATTCAGAATCACCCCCCTGCAGAACTCCACTGATCTCACACATGCACATGCCCACACAAATACACACACACACACACACACACACACACACCTGCACACACATCACATGTCTCTAGAGGGCACTGTGCTTCCAGTAACAGAAAACACTGGACGCACTATGAACTTGTATTTTGCATGACTGTGCTTTGTGCTAATTACTCAACCAAATTCTGAACACTAAAAGCACAGTTCATATTTGGTCTCACTTTTTTTTTTTAGCTGGCATTAACTATTATGTACATACATGAAAAAAGTAAGCACTTACTGTGTTCATATCACACTGCAAAAAACTGCTATTGAGGTGGGATGTGGGTAAGGACAGGTTTAGTGGTATGGGTAGGTTTAAGAGTGGGTTAAGGTGTGAACAGTGTAATTATAAATCTAATTACAGAAATTGTTTACAGATGTAATTACATGCAGGTATTTTTTAATATATAAGTACAATGTAAAAAAAATACCAGTCAAAAAAGAATTCCTTTCTGCTCACCAAACCAGCATTTATTTGATCCAAAATACAACAAAAACAATTTTTTAGTATTTAAAATAACTGCTTCTATTTACATATATTTAAAATAATAATTTATTCCTTATAATTAATAATAATTAATTATTGTAATTAATTCCTGTGATCAAATCTAAATTTTTAGCATCATTACTCCAGTCTTCAGTGTCACATGATCCTTCGGAAATCATTCATATATGCAAATTTGGTGTTCAAGAAACATTTATTATTATTATATTTATTATTACTATTAACATTATCAGTATTATCAGTTGAAAACATTTTTTCAGGATTCTTTGATGAATAGATTAGCATTTAACATTTAGCATCTATCTGAAATAAAAAGCCTTTGTAATACACCACAATTCGAAAGTTTGGAGTCAGTATGATTATTATTATTATTATTATTATTGAGGAGGGGATAGAAATGAACACTTTTATTTAGCAAGGATGCTTTAAATTGATCAAAAGTGATTTCAGATAAATGCTGTTCTTCTGAATTTTCTATTCATTAAAGAAACCTGAAAAAATTCTACTCAGCTGTTTTCAACATAATAATAATAATAATAAATGTTTTTTGAGCAGCAAATAATATCAGAATGATTTCTGAAGGATGTGACTGGAGTGATGGTGCTAAAAATTCAGCTTTCAAATAACAGGAATAAATTGCATTTTAAAATATATTTGTCACACCCCTGTGGACCGTTTATGTTGGTTTCTTCCTCTTGTGCCCATATTTGGTTCTTCCTGCCCTCGTTGTGTCCTGATTAGTTAACTCGCTTCACCTGTGTGTTTCATTAGCCACCCTTTATAAGTTGTTCCTGTTCTATGCTTTGTGTCCGGTGTCGTTTATTGTGCATGTGGTTTCTTGCAAGTTCATGGTGGATTTTATTAAAGACTTTTGGATTTTACTTTTATCTTTGTACAAGTATGTTCATCCAACACGTGTCATGACAATATTCTAATAGAAAAGTTATTTTAAATAATAAAAATGTTTCAAAGTTTATTGTTTTTGCTGTGATCAAATAAATGCAGGCTTAGTGAGCAGAAGAGACTTCTTTAAACATTAAAAATCTTACTGTTCAAAAACTTTTGACTGGTAGTGTATGTACACAATAAGTGCATTGTATGAAATTATTAATTTAAATGTAAGTACATACTAGTTAAGGCCACCCAATATAAATTTGGACCTGGTATTTTGTGATATATGATCTGAATTTTTCAACACTATTTCCCCTTTCAAATTATATTAGCATTAATTTAAGTGAAAAGTTTAATTTAAAAATGTAATACAAGGCTGCCTTTTGGTTTGTCCTTTTACTTCAAGTTTGTATAAAACCTGCTCATTACATTCTACAGCATGATTTAAAATGGTCCAAAAATCTTCAGCTTTAATGCATGTGTTATTTAATAATCATTGAAATGCTATGTACACACACACATATATATCTGTGTAGTTATACACACACACATACATACACTCTCAACCACTGAAAACTAAGTAGGCTACTACCCTAAGGTGTTTATTGTGTATCTTTTTACGTCTACACTTTTTCTAACACTAAAAATAACATTAAATAGCAATAACCAAAAAGAAAAAAAAGAAAAACTGGAGAGAGAAAATCACATTTTTGCGATTTGCTGCGTGTGCTTGAATATGCAGCTTCCACAGAAGTAGTTTAGAAAAGCTAATCCTCTGATGGCGATGATGCATATTTTGCACAAACATACTGTATATCCTCCTCAGTCCGACACAGCAATGTCCCAGTCTGGTGTGTTAGTATTCCTGTAAAGCAGTGGCTGATCTCCAGTGCTCTGCAGCTTAGATTAATAATGAATCAAGGCTTTTACCAGTCTCTCTCTCTCTCTCTCTGTCTCTATGGATCAGGTTCCTGCTACAGTTTTAGAATGGCATGGTTTTGATGATCCGCTATTCATTTGAGGGACAATAGGTAGTTCTAGAATTATCTATAAATTCACGTTGGATTGAACTTTTTTTTTTTTAAAGAATAAATGGACTTACCGTAAGTCTATTATTAGACTTTTATGTTATGGGTTATTTGTGTCATGCTTACATCTCTATCTACCATTACACTGATGCTTTTGCTTCAAACGTCAGTGTTTTTTCCCCACTGTTGCCATGTGCAGGACGCAATCTCGGATGGGACAGTGTATTTTATGTTTTATGGGTACCATCAAGGAGGTCTATAATAATCATAAAAATATATCTGTTAGCATTTCCGCTCATCTCAGTGACAGTTGTTCAGCTGGTGCATGAATCCCCATAGATGAGCTGAATCGTGCCGTCTTTGCTCATGGGCGCAATTGTCTGCAAGCTGTGAATTTCATGTCCCTAATCACTCTGGAACAACAGCAAGATTGGCTTATTGCTAGCTGGCATCACATGTTTCCAAACACTTCAAAGGCAGGGAAAATTATCCATTACAATGAAGTTAATAAAGTTAATTACACTTTTAAGAGCACCTGAAAATCACTTTTAACACATTGTTTTGTAGTATTCTTCTGCATGGCTTGCATCATGCATTTACCAGTGCATGATTCCAGATTTGTAGAAATATACAAAACAACTTCTGATTATGGAGCAGTGATTAACGTATTAATTGCACAACAAAACACTCAACGTTCAACAGAAAACTCTTGTGAATCCTGTGGATTGGAAAGAACATGCTTATTAGAAACCCATTATCATTTTTCTCATGGAACTGTCAGCATCAAGTCATACTGTAATACTAATGATAGTGATCCCAGATGCCCCTGCATTACTTGGTAATCTTTTCATACGCATACAAGCATTCATAAACATAATGATATTTATTGTGTGATGGTTATCTTAATATATGTACCTGCAGCATCATCATTCCAGTTTCCACTCTGATTAAATCTAGTGTCATCATTTGGTTTTATGGCTTAGCCACTAATAGAACATACTAAACATGCAAATTCTTCACAATTCCTTTATTGACAACAGGATTAAACTGCAAAATGCAAATGCAGTTAGATTAGATTCCCAATAAAAAGGCTTTCCTACAGAAAAGGAAGGACTGATTTCGACCACAGAAAAGGTCTGTTTTGATGAATGGTCCCTATCAACAGAACTTATCTGGAAGTTGAGGAGGGATTATTGAATTTTAAGCCTTTGTAGAATTTTAATTAACTTTCTCTTTGCACAGAAAACGGTTTCCCTCAGTCAGTGCGGTTCAATAATTTAGCCACCCATGTAATAAGATGTTCATTACGAAATTGTATATTTCACGCTCCTCTTTTATTTAGAGCAAGTTCTGTGCTCTGTTTGCAAGAGTGAGGCTTCAAGCTAAAGAGAATATCAGATATACCTGAGCAACGGTAATATAATTGGTCAAAGTTTTTGATCTGGTCAAAATAATTGGCCTTCTGCAAGACATTTGGATTTTTAAATTTTGTAACATTGGATGACTGGGACTTTTTTGTTTTTAATTTAATTTTTGACATGACATTTGCTGAACAGAGGTATGGGCAACCCCTAATATAAACACACACCGTATATTAGGGGTTATACATATATTATATTAAATACACTGCCCTCCAAAAGTTTGGAAACGCCCTAGAAAAGTGGGGTTTTGGACAATATTGGCATGAATCCTTTTTAATTTGCGATAATTTTGCACTGATAAGGGACAACACAAACTACGAAAACATATTTTATTACATAACCAGTTTATACATAGAAGAAAACGTGAATTTTCAATTCATTAGCAGCTATTAGAGCTCTGCATAATCTGGGCCTAAATTCATTGTATTCTAAACGTAATTGGCAATCAGTTGTTGAAGCTATTAAGGTGTGCTGACCCAAAAATCTTTTTAAAACCTGGGCCAAGTTTAAACCAGTAACCAGGCATCACAGCTGGCAAAGGGGCAGGTCTGACTTTGACATGTTATGTAATCAAATTGAAAATTATTATTGCTGGTCTTCAATGATAATGTCAAGTTATTTAATGTATTTGATTTACGCTGATATCGTCCAAAACCACACTTTGCCAGGGGTGTTTCCAAACTTTTGGAGGGCAGTGTATAGGGGTTACACATATATTATGTGCTTTCAGGCCCAATGCCGATATTGATTATTACAGATCAAGTAGACCGATAACCGATATTTTGAACTGATATATACGTCTGGTGTAAAAATGGAAATTAGTTTCAAAATTTAGAATAACAAGGGCTCTGACAAAAACTGTCTTTAAATGCTTTTAAATTATGTTATGAGCAAATCTTTTTTGAAAATATCAATACCGATAATATCGATACCGATAATCATAAAAATGCTTAATATCAGCACCTCTAATATAGGTGACCCTGGACCACAAAACCAGTCATAAGGGACCATTTTTTAAGATTTACACATATGAAAAGGTAAATAAATTAGGTTTCCATTGATGTATGGTTTGTTAGGATAGGAAAATATTTGATCAAGATGCAACTATTTGAATATCTGGAATCTAAGGGTGCAGAAAAATCAAAATATTGAGAAAATCGCCTTTAAAGTTGTCCAAATTAAGTTCTTAGTAATGCATATTACTAATCAAAAATTAAGTTTTGATATATTTACAATAGGAAATTTACAATATATCTTCATGGAACATCTTAATATCCTAATGATGTTTGTCATAAAAGAAAAATGTATAATTTTGACCCATACAAGGTATTTTTGGCTATTGCTACAAATATACCCGTGTTACTTTAGCCTTGTTTTGTGGTCCAGGGTCACATTTATATTGGAGGAATTAGTCATCATGTAGGGCTTTTAGTTCAAAAAAGTAAATAAAAGTAAAACCTCAGGGAGGAACTCACTAGGAGAATTTAGCCTATGCAATTTAGGTTTTAGGTAAATTATGCAAATGGTGCAAACATGGCCATAAAAGCATGCATTAATCATGGTAGAGTATCTCAGAGCCGAATTTCCAAAATGAATGACAATGAGAACACGCAGCCCTTTTTTCCACAGATTTTGCACCTGGTTAGACTGGATGGTAGGTGGTACTGCTAAAATACTACAATACACACAAAAGTGGCACTTAGTAAATTCATCCCAAAAAAGAAGAAAAGGATCAGTGGTTGCTAGTTGTTGCAGCATCTTGCAAGCCTCTTTTACTGCTACTTGCACCACCTGGAAATCATAAGAATGGGGTGGGTGTGATCTAACAGCTCTTTTTATACATATGGACTATTTTCAGCACCTAAAAAAACAAAAACCAAAAAACACTTGTCTAATGCTTGTTGAAAGCGACTTGGTGATTTCAGTGATGACCTGTATACCCAAAAGGTCAAAGCATTTAAAAATCAAAACTGTAAAAATAAATGTAATTTTGTTTCAGTTAGTAGTTATGCTGCTAAAAATGACCAGTGGAGTAGTTCCTGCTCATTTGCATAAACTTTTACCAAAATTATTTGCATCTGGACACACCCATATTGAGTCAAAACAGTCACTGTAACCCATGAAGCTGGAAATTCAACTGTCATTGAAAATAAATGACTTCTGGTCACTTTGTTGCTCCAAATGGCTGTCAGCGTGAGTGGATCCAACAAAACTAAAAGTAAAACTGAACATTCATATTAGAGTCAGTCCTGCAGATGTTGATGCTTTTGTTCCTAGTCAGGATTTAAAACATTGCATTGTTATTGAACAAAAGTCCTCCTAATTTCTTTTATAGTCAGGCATACTTTAATTACCATATCTAATGAAACAAATAAAAGTCACAGCTTCTGATTTGTACCTTTGCGTTGCCTTGGTAGCTAAAAGAAATATATTGCTATTGTTTGTGCCCAAGATCACTGCTCTTATGCTGTTAACAGGTCATTGTGGGTAGAGTTTTTATAAATCTGCGTCTCCCAAGAAAATACTGGTGGATATTGATTCACTGTTGCTCTCTGACAAGCTACTGAAATGTAGGTGTAACAAATGACGACCTCACCTTTTCTGTGCTAAAACAAAGTGAGGCATTTAATCCTCTGAAAGCATGCTAGGTCTCTTGAAGTCATTAAAAAGTCCTAACTGAGCAGGAAATGAAAGTGTTTGTGCCGTCCGACGTGATGGATGACAGAAAAATATGTATCGCGCACATGCTGAAGAGAGTTTAGATTAAGACAACCCATAAATGATCAACCTCCATGGAATGTTTTATTATAGATCATCGCCAAATATCGTCCGAAGCAAAGCGAAGCTATGATGTATGTAAACGAAAGTAATAAAAGCGTGAGTGTGATTGAACAGAAAATGAAGATTAAAAAATAACATGGGCACACCATGTTCACATCATATTCATGGTACAGTGATTAACAAACATTAAAAAAGGCAAAAATATACATGAGTAAGAATTGGGCTTACTGCAGTCCAGGCCACTCGTATTAAGACATTAAGGTAAGAAACACACGGCGTAAATTATCTGAGCTGCATGTCCGTATCCATATTAGTCTGTCTTTATTACATATTTCTTTGATTCGTCTATAAATAAAACAACTGATAACAAGGAAACCTTGGTACAATTAAGAAGTGCGTCTTGTATTTCATCGACAGCTTCAAGTAGTCAAATATCCATGCTTAGACTTAGAAACATCTGCGAGAAAGATTAGACCTCTAATCTAACAATATTCTCTGTTGTCCTTACAAAAAAACGTGTGCACTGTATATATTTTTTCTTTCTTCACATGAGTCGACAGTGTCATGTGGATTTTTCTGCATGAAACACACTGAATAAATCAATCAAATGATCTCTCTGTACAATAGAATTACTAAAAAAAATACAACTTAGGTTTGTATGTACATCGTCTACCTACAAAGTACAACCGCTATCATGTAATAAAATATGTAAACAAATTTCTCGTTCGACACAGTCGACTGTGACAACAGATAGGATTTTTTTTTTTCACACTTTTCACATTAGATTTATTTTCGTATAGACATCCTTTTAACAGTATCATAGCACTGCGCCAGTCTGCACCAGACAGCTGTATAAAAAAGAGACGAGAGCAAATGGACCAACATACATACGGTTGAAAAAGTTCCAATCCGCGACACGTTCCCTTGTCGAGTCGCTTTGAGGGACGAGAGGTCTATATCTGATGATCGGCTCGGCCCGGTGGGCGGATGTGATCGAAGCGAAGGATGGCATGGCATGCACTACAATCAGTCGCTTTACTGAGACAAGGAAACGTCACTGTCTTTCTGGCAACTCACACATTTGCAATATTACAGTTGGTTGTACAATTAAAATGATCAGTTTCGGCTGGAAATCATAACAGTGCTGTGCTGTCAGAGCCTCGGTGACCGGTCTTGGTTTATTACATCATTGTGTTTTTCTTCTTTTTGCAGAGAGCAAAAAATGATAAGACACCACATGTAATGTATATAAACAATACAAATTTCTCATATATAGAATTTATATATATATATTTATATATATATTTATTTATTCATTTATTTTGTTGGCAGGAGTCCTTTTTTTTTCTCATGTGAACAACATGTTTTGGGTCCCACTTTCGTTACGGACGTCAACACTATGCGTCTCTTACATGCTTGAAACGTTCTCCTCTTTTTTTTGTTGTTGTTTTTTTTGTACAGAGTTACAAAAGAAAAGAAAAACGAGATTTACGCCAAGGTTCACATACCTCTAAAAGTCACTTAGGATTATGATGTAGCTGTGGAATATTCTACACTGATAACGTCTCCGACCAGATAGAGGAATAAGGTCACTAATGTTTGCTATTTTTACCTTCGCGGTATGCTTACGGTTGTAAGTGTGCTTTATGGTACAGTTCGCGTCAGAGTTCGCCTTCTCGGCGCAGCGCCGGGGTTCGGCTCCTGTCGCCCTCTCTCGGCGCAGCGCCCGACAGCTCAAAGTTCGGTCGAAGCGACGGGCGACGATTGGGACGTTCTCACACGTAGTACTCCTTGTCCTTGTTTTTCTGTTTCTTGTTGCCGCTTTTCGCGCTCTGCTGCTTGTCCTTCATGACTGCTCCATTGCTCTGCGCCGAGTTGGTTATGTAATTCCTGGTCTCGTCCACTTGGTAGGATCCCTCGTCCCTGTTTCTGTACTTATACATGGCGTACAGCAGAATTAGGATGCACAAAGCAGCAGCGGCAACTATCCCGACGACCATTCCGGTGGTGCTGCTAGATTCACGGACCACCTCGGAGGCCCCCGGAACCCGCCTGATGCCCGGCTCCGTGGGGATTGCTGTGGGTACATTACGGAACATGGGGGAGGTTATTAATGGGCTCTTCAGCTTTGTGTTGTCTACCTCATAGGAAGTGGGCAATGGAAGCAAGACTATGTCGGGCTGGGGCTTTAGCTCCCTGTGATTCATTTTGCCCGCGGGCAGTTTGGGTGGCGTGGACGTGGTGGTGGAGCGGCTCAGCTTGGGGGAAAAAGACGCGGTAGTAGTCCTACCGGAATCGGAGACTTTGTTAGGTCTAAAGTCCTTGGATCCCCACTTAGGCGCGTGAGCTTTGTAGCCACCTTCAAAGGTCGACGAAGACAAGGTCTTATCTGTTACCAAGGAGAAGGTGGTGTAAAAATCTTCATCATCAGTAGGGGGCAGGTTAGAGTCGTATGCTTCCCCAGAGCCATACCCAGATATCATCAAGCCATCATCATCATCATCATCACAATCATCGCTGCCTCGGTCCGACAAGCAAGGTACCCCCGCCTCAGTGGCCATGGACAGGGACTCTTTGGTGGTCTCAATAATGGTGAGGTGGGGGCGGAGGGTTGGGGGAAAGGGGATGGAGGGTGTACGAGTGGCTACAGAGGGGAGCTCTAAGGGATCCTTTACAAGTACTGGGAAAACTAATTCGCCTCCTACAATTGAACACAGACACGAGGCACGTTAGTTTCGAAAACTGGTTAGCCAGCCGAAATAAAAAACACACCAACGGATACAAGGCAGAACGCACACAATAAAACTAAAAGACAAAACCAAAACAATATTAAACATAAACAACTATAAGTTGGCATCAAAAGGACTTCAAAGGTCTTTGTGGGTGAGCTGGTTTGAATGATCTGCTTTTTGGGTAAATAAAGTTGTGCGTGAATAATGGGGTCATGAACTGAGAAACCAAAATTTCCCTTGATCTTTTGACATATAAGAGGTCATTGTACTATAAAAACATCCTGTAAGTTTCAGAACTCAAAACTTTGTTGTTAGTCTAAAACAGCTTTTGGAATGTTCTACTCTACGATGTAATAGAAGAAGAAGATTGACATTGCTGCATGTTTAGCCCTGCCTGCTGATTCGCGCATAGTGTTGGAAAGAGTGGATGAACTTTATTTCTAATGAAGTTCTAGACTGCATCAGTAAGAAGTCAGTCCTTTGTTTACTTCATTTTACCGTGGATTCGTTTACAATTACTCATAGCGTCAGTGATGCAACACTCGTTCCCTCATCTCAGGGAACTGAGCTTACGTCAGTAAATGTTTGTTGTTAGTCTAAAAACAAAATGTTCTACTCTATGATGTAATAGGTAGACATGCATCGCCTCTGCAGAAAATGATCGACATCGCTGCCTGTTTAGCCCCGCCCACCAATTCACGCATAATGTTTACCAGAGAGGCGAATGCGCAGAGTTCTAGACGGCATCATTAAGAACTCAGTCCTTTGTCTACTTCATTTTACCGCAGATTCGTTTACAATTACCCATAGCGTCAGCAATGCAACACTCGTTCTCTCATTTCAAGGAACCGAGGTTATGTCAGTAAAAGTTTGTTGTTAGTCTAAAAATAGAATGTTCTACTCTACGATGTAATAGGTAGATATGCATTGCCATTGATTCACACAGTGTTTACCAGAGAGGCGAACGCACAGGTCTACGCAGAAACCAAATGATAAAGATGTCTCTGAAAACAACAAAGCGTAAAAACAAAGCGTTTTTATAAGAGGGGTTAAAAACAGGATAGAAAATAGCCTATTACTTTTAAATTATGTTTTTTTGATGTAAACATCTTGATAACATTATAAAGTTGACCTCAGAGAACAGTACAAAAAAACCCCCAAAAAATAAAAAAAACAAAGGCAGTTCATGACCCCTTTAAATCACATTTACTGCTAATTTCTACTAAAACATTTTTAACATTTAACACAAAAGTTGCATTCAAGATTAGCTCATGCATTTCACCATGAACTAGTAATAAATGATATGCAATTGAACGTTAATCAAAATGCTGTTACTTACTGAGCTGCAACCTTAATGTAAAAATAATTTTTTGTAGTAATATTTTGCATAATTTAACATGCAGGAACAATTCTACTTCCTATTGCCATGAAGTCTCAGGTTCTTAAAATAAATGTCATGAGAATACAGCGCAAGAAAATTATGTATATAAGCTATGAGGTGAAGTCTCATCTTTTCTATTAGAAGTGTGTATTTTTATAGAAAAACATCTTCTCTCTCTCTCTATATATATACACACACACAGATATGGCTCCCCAGCAGACTCTTGCCTTTTGAATGGCTTCAGAAAGCCTTCCTAATGGCAGTTACTATCTCCATAATGCAATGACAGCTGAATGATCTCTGTCGCCATTATCTATTGAATATGGTTGATTTTGAAGTGTGACACTTGAATCTTTCAGTAACAAGGGAATACAACAAATGCTACTTTCTTTATCTTGAAATGCACAAAGATGTACAAAGATGGTATTGACGGCAGTAGGATGCTTAGTTCTTCATTTATATGTTGTAAAGTACCACTATTCGGGAGGAAACTAATGATTCTAATATGAGGAAAAAAAAAAAAACACTGCATAAATGCATCATTTCATGGACATGTAAGGTTTGTTTCTGCATTCTACCTGCTAGATATTCAGACCGTCATTGCAAACAAAGATAAATCTGCCATCAGGTTTTTATAGTATATATAAAAAGACTTGCATATAAGTAAAATTCAAAATCAAAAGAACTTAAAAAGGCAGACTTTAATAATAACAAAAGCAAACCAAAGCCAAGTTCTCCATAACTAGTCATAGCACGCAATACAGTACTAACAAACAGGCAATATAAACATCAACAGTATAATTTAGCAAATCGAGATCAAAACTTCTTGATCTCATTATATTAAGAATTTAAACAGCTTATATATATTATAAACATAAACACATCAAAAATAAGCATATCATAATTTTTTGTCAACTTACATCAACAAATTGCCCGCATGATTTTGGCATGAAGAAAAAAAAACGTACAAAAGAAAGTTGTGTAAGAATGTTCTTGGACAGGTTTTTTCTTTGTGAAAACAAAACGACTGTCATCGTGTTTCTGGTTAGATATATATTTTTGTTTCCCACATGAGAGAGTACAGGGAGGCAACAACACATACATCCACACCACATAACATGAAAAATAAACTTCACCATTATTCTCTTTTGTTGTTACTTTGATATATAATCCAGTTTTCTTACAAAAACTGTACATAGTTGAGCCTTTGATTTATATAGCATTTTTTCGTTAAATAAATATCTACATTCTAGTAATTAAACTTTTTGCTTAGATTGGTTTTAATCTTTAGGTTTGAGTGAATGGATGACTGTACATATTTTACCATAGCTAGAGGGGGGGAGGAAGGGGGGAGAGGGGTTGTGACAAGGGAATTGGACCTATGAACATACTACATAGGAGATGACAATGATGGGGGTGATTGTGTAAGTCAGTTGCCATGTCCATGTATAGGCAGTACGAAGCGGTCGGGCAGCATTAACGTTTTTGGCTGTAAGGAAGGGATGGGGATATACAAACAATGAGCATATACATGCCCATCTACGAAAAAGAACAAAACTCTAACACTGACAATCTGACAAACCCTAAACTGCAACTTCTTCGCCATGCAGTTTGGAAACATTCTTTAAAACGTCAATTGTTCATCAAGATCAACTCTCAAAATTTGAAAAAACAAGAAGTGTATTAAGATCTGGAACCTTTTCATTGAGCATCATGTGCCTTTTGGATTACTGACGTATTTCATTTGAAATCAAATTGGGTTGTTTTTGCATTCGAGGCATTGCAAATTGCGAATCGTGCTATTTCCGAGGTGCCTAATCACTGCGAGCACATGGAATTGTCAGTGAATTAGTTCCAAATCTAAAAAAGAAGACCAAAAATCAAAACACGTTATCAAATGATATTGTGATTTGATAGTCACATCTAGTTAAAATTTCACCACTAATTTTGAACCCAAAAATTCAGCTAGTCAAAAAATGGTAACCAACAAAAAATGAAATTGATTTGAGTGTGTCAACTAAAAAGACAAAATTCCCAGAGACGAAAGAACAAAGCAATTCTAATTTTCACACACTACAACCAGATGCACAAACTATAAAACAGACACAATCGAGAGGGACAGTTTAACAGACAACTGCTTCCTCTGTCATGTGACCCAAAGACAAATATATCTGTCATTGTTAGTCTTAAACATGTAACAGGCGTGCAGTCTGGATGTATGTCAAAGAGAGAGGAAAATTGGCTGAAAATGGGTTAAGTTTTTTTTACTGCAAGATGTTGACGCATGCGTAAAGTAAGTTGCATTTAGGGAGAGTAGACGAACAACACAGCAAGCTGGGGGTCAAATCAGACATCAAAGGTTAAGCGAGGTCAAAGAAGCCTTTAAACCAGGGCCTGTAGGTCACAGATGTTTGTCTGTTCGCTTTTGTAGCATGCTGCTGGGATATACGGAGCAGATTCCTCCTTTTTTTATACCGGTAAAGTCGCTAAATCTCATAACGAAAGATCCATAATCATGCTCGGTACCCACAGACTTTGGTTCAAAAGCAGCAGAGTATTGATTGGGGAATTCCACAAGAGGGTTCAAGATAGATGACTTCTATAGAAAATAGAAATAAACTCTCTGAAAGCTTTAGGGCGAACAGTGAGAACTTGTGAGATGTTAAATTGGTACATAATCTAATCATCTAAAATCTATAATTTCCCTTCTAATAGAAAATAACCAATAAATTCCTCTCAAACATAATTAAATACAACAAAACCACACTATGACTATTGGGAAAGGAAGAGATGAATGAAAGTATAAGATCCTTATAAAAGAACCCATTTATATCACTATTTATAAATGCTGTAACATGATAAACAAGACTATTTTTTAAATGATAGATTATAACTAAGTATATCAATGTGGACACTGCAGTTTTGTCACCAGCTCAAGCTCTTTAAAGTGGGATGAATTCTGATTGGCTGTCAATGGTTTTATCATTCATTAACTGGAAAAAAAAAAACATTCTGAAAGTGCTCTGTATCATTATGGTTATAGTTGTAGTGAGGACTACTATTCTATTAAATTTAGAAAGATTTTTACAACTATATCTTTATGTTTGTCTTATCATTCTTGGTGTGAATTGGCCTTCAGTGATCAAAGCTGCAACTGTTTTTAGTAAATGGCCAGATTGACTTGACTCAACTAATTACAATACACACATTCTATGAAAGGGTTAGTTCACCCAACAATTAAATTCTGCCATTAATTACTCACCTTCATGTCCTTCTAAAGCTCTAAGACCTTCGTTCATCTTTAAAACACAAATTAAGATATTTTTGATGAAATCAGAGAAAAATGTCTTTTAAGAAAAATGTTTAATTTTGTGTTTTAAAAGGCAGTAAATGAACATAGTGCTCCAGAAACATTTCCTATTATTATTAATATTGAAAAAAGTTGTGCTGCTTAAATTTTTTGTGGAAACCGTGATACATTTTCTTAAGATATTTTTGATGAAATCCGAGAGCTTTCTGACCCTGCATAGACAGCAACTACCACGTTCAAGGCCCAGAAAGGTAGCAAGGACATTGTTAAAATAGTCCATGTGACATCAGTGGTTCAACCTTAATTTTATAAAGCTACGAGAATACATTTTGTGCTTAAAGAAAACAAAATAACGTCTTTATTCAACAATTTCTTCTCTTCCTTGTCAGTCTTCTGACACACGTTCATGATAGCTTTGGAAAATTAAAGGAACATGCCACTATTTTTGAAAAAAGGCTCATTGTCCAACTCCCCTAGAGTTAAACAGTTGAGTTTTACCATTTTCGAATCCATTCAGCCAATCTCTGGGTCTGGCGGTAGTACTTTTAGCATAGCTTAGCGTAGATCATTGCATCTGATTAGACCGTTAGCATCTCGCTCAAATATGACCAAAGAGTTTAGATAATTTTTCTATTTAAAACTTGACTCTTCTGTAGTTACATGGTGTACTAAGACCGACGGAAAATGGAAAGTTGCGATTCTCTAGGCTGAGGATGTGGCTAGGAACTATACTCTCATGCAGGCGCTGCGTAATATCATTGCGCCTGTTGCATCCATGGTATGGCAGCAAAGTTCCTTGATTATTACGCTGGAAGGAGAGTATAGTTATAGCAACTTTTCATTTTCCGTCGGTCTTTGTACACAGTGTAACTACAGAAGAGTCAAGTTTTAAATAGAAAAAATATCTAAACTCTTTGGTCATTTTTGAGCGAGATGCTAACGGTCTAATCAGATTCAACGATCTATGCTAAGCTATGTTAAAAGTGCTACCGCCAGACCCAGAGATCAGCTAAAGGGATTTGAAAATGGTAAAAAATCAACTGTTTAACTTTAGGGGAGTTGGAAAATGAGCCTATTTTCAAAAATAGTGGTGTGTTCATTTAAATTTAAACCACAGACGTCACCTGGACTATTTTAATGATGTCCTTACTACCTTTCTGGGCTTTGAACATGTCAGTTATATTGCTGCAGGGTCAGAAAGCTCTCAGATTTCATCAAAAATATCTTAATTTGTGTTCTGAATATGAACAAAAGTCTTAAGGGGTGAGTAAGGGTGAGCAATTAATGACAGAATTTTTTTTTAGTGAACTATCCCTTTAATAATACTACAATGTGCACCTACGCATAAACACCATTTTTTTTTTTTTTATAAAACTGACTGACGCTACCTGACAAGAGTGTACATCTGTTCAGTAAGGCGCCACATTAGAATGCAAACACTGTAACGCGTGGAGTATTATTTGCAAAGTGAGACTATTCAAAACTCTTCTAACACAAGAGGTGTATCTCAATGTCGGGTGTCTGGTGTGTTCTTATCTCTGGTTGCACTATGGATAGGTAATTAAACAGGAGCTCCAATGCTGAACGGCCACCTGCAGGCCTGTGATAAAAGCAACTCCCTCTCTCTTGGCACAGGATGGGGCCAAGCAATACTGGCTCTCTAATCTGGACCATTCTTCCCTTTGTTCTACCCTTTTTTTTATTCATTTCCTGCATTCCAACGGCATCTAATTGCTTTTGAGTCTAAAAAGACGCTCACCTCTGTCTAATCAGCATGACAAAACAAGCTACACTTACTCTTAAAAAGGAGATATCTGCTTGAATCAGGCGAATAACTAAAATCCAGCTCATTACATATGCACCTTTGGGGAATTTCATAGTATTGTTTGAATTTAAAATCATGAGTGCAGCATATAATGCCATCTGGTGTTCATATAAGGAAGAGAAATGAGCCCTGGTGCGCTAGCTGTACAGTCAATACACAAGTGCAATTCAGAGACACAGCATAATTTATATGTACTGCATAGCAGCTATATTTAGTTATAATGTTTCAAATTTCGCTAAGTTATTATATGGCTTTAGAAGGTTTGGAATATAAAGTACAAGTTGTATGGACCGCTTTTAGGAAGAAAAAAAAATTGTGTTTTAAAATGCAATAAATGAACATGGTGCTCCAGAAACATTTCCTATTATTATCAATGTTGAAAAAAGTTGTGCTGCTTAAGTGTTTTGTGGAAACCGTGATACATTTTCTTCGGATTGATTCTTTGATGAATAGAACGTTTAAAATAACAGCATTTGGAAATCTTTTGTAACATTATAAATGACTTCACCATCATATGTGACCCTGGACAACAAAACGAGTCGTAAGTAGCACGGGTATATTTGTAGCAATAGCCAACAATACATTGTATGGTTTGAAAATCAAAATGATAGATTTTTCTTAAAATCATTAGGATATTAAATAAAGATCATGCTCTAATGAAGATATTTTGAAAATGTCTTACTGTAAATATATCAAAACTTAAGTTTTGATTAGTAATATGCATTGCATATATTATGCATATTAATATGCATAAAAACTTCATTTGGACAACTTTAAAGGTGATTTTCTCAAAATTTAGATTTTTTTGCACCCTCAGATTCCAGATTTCAAATAAATGTATCTTAGACAAATATTGTCCTATCCTAACAAACAATACATCAATGGAGAGCTTATTTATAAATTTCAGTTTAACCTTTAGGACTGGTTTTGTGGTCCAGGGTCACATATTTGCTGATTAAAAGTATTATTTCTCAAAAAAAAAAAAAAACTGACCCCAAATTTTGAATGGTTGTGCATGTTTAATTGTAATATAATGGATAAAATAATAAACTCATAATAAATAGTGTCAACAAAGGATTCACTAACTTTTTTTTTAAAAAATGGAGCAATTTATGAAAAAATATAATATAAATATATATATATATATATATAATATAAAGGAATGTAGTGTCATGAATTCTACTGATTGTGGTTTTAGTCTCACTTTAAAACATAAAATTACAGAAATCAGCTAATATCAACATTTAAAAAGATGATTAAAAGTACAAAAAGTACAAAGTACAAAGTTAAAGCCCTCAAGGTCTAAGCAGCAACTCTCAATTCCGTCTCTGAGAAATTACTTTTTATATTCACTCTGTTAAGCATCATGTTAATTTTTTCTAATTTGTTGAGGTTGACCATATTTCTAAAAGTCTGCTATGCCCTTCAGTAGAAACTCTCTTTTAAATTACAAAGTTACAGAGCTCAAAAAGGTACTGCATCACAGGAACGGCCCATCTCATTCTTATCTGTTTTGTGCTAAGCGGAAGTTTTAATGACAGGAAAATATCATGGGACTTT
Organism: Labeo rohita; assembly: GCF_022985175.1. Lineage (NCBI taxonomy): Eukaryota > Metazoa > Chordata > Actinopteri > Cypriniformes > Cyprinidae > Labeo > Labeo rohita. The sequence continues at coordinate 10,225,873 of NC_066885.1, forward strand.
TGTTTTTAGCAGACACAAACAAATTGCTATCACAAACCCGGAGCTTGTTAATTCCTGATTAATTATCCGTAATTATTTCATCAAACGCCTCAATATGAGACAGCGATAAGCCTGAACAAATCACACTTCTGGAAAGATGTAGAACTTTGCCCTTTAGAACTGATTAGTGCTGCGTGCTAACAAGAATCTGTAATGCGACTTTAATGTAAATACATTGCACCGACCCTTTCCTGCATATAGAAGCTGTGCCATAAGCTGTAAGAGTGAGAGACGCTTCCGTCAAACACATAATTGAGTCTCCAGAGGCTTCTTGCCCTCAATTCCAAATTAATTTCACCCTTTGTCTTGTTCAAAAGGAAATGGAGTGCTACCGAATCATTTAAACACTCTGAAAATGAGCCCCATTTAGTGTTTCAGAATAAACAAAACAGAAATATAACTTTTTTGGTTTGCAAGCGTGAACTTTAAAATAATGAGATCTGTGTGCACAGAAATAATTTGTAGCAGAACCGCTCTACGGAATGATCCGGAAGCGTATCATTAATCAACAGAAGCCCTCCTATGGAATTCCAGATAGGGGAAAAGGGGGAAAACCCAACAATTTTTACAAACAGAGAACAGAATCACGTGACAACACGTCAAGACAGACAAGTTGATAGACAGGAACACGATTTGGTACAGGAAATGCAGCGGAAATCTTTGCAACCATAAGCTTGAGGTATGATGCTTGTTGAAACTGGCTCATACATACAGTACAGCACTCAGGTTAGTCGGATGGTGAGGTTATGCATGGAGATCAAAAAATGGCGCCATGCACTGAATAATGAGAGAATAGTCTGGAAAATGGCTCTGGCTAGCAGCTACCATATTACATGCCACAAATGACTGCTTGAGAAAGCGTGACATTGAGAAGCGCACGGTTTGTGGCAATAAAACTCTTTCTATGCCATCTGCATTCAAAAATAAGTTCATATGCAGACCGGCTCGCAGTCAGGTGAGGAGGAAGTGAGGGGCGTTCAAGGATGCTGGTCATTCTTAAAACACAACTTTCTTAAGATTACATGAGCTCGAAAAGCTCTTTGGATGGCAAGAAAAGATTTTGTTGCCTGTTATTTGCTTTGTTAATCAAAATGACAATGTTCAAGGTCAAGCCCAGATGGTACAGATGCTTGAGAAAAATGGAGGAAAAATCGATTTCAACACCAAAATATCATGCGGAACAAGATGAGGCGAGATGACAGGAATGTTGCTTTTGGAAAGCTGGGAAATAGATGAGGACTTCACCAAAAATAACATCGACCACGCACAAGCTCATGAAATTAACAGGACGACCCCACGCATGCGGTACAGAATACACGCCGAGTATGAAGACGCACCCCTGCAGCGGTAATGTCTCATGCAGCTTCACATCAACTGATGTAGAGGTTAGAATGGCATGAATTTCTGTGTAAACGTGACTGGATGGTTGGGACCCTGCCAATAGCTTTCTTTATGAGTACATAAAGATTCCAGAAAGATGGATATTGTTCTCAAACCGCTAAACTGATGAATGTCATTTGGAAGAAATTGGCATTGACATTTGAGAGAACTGCAGAGGGTGAGAACAAACAAAGCAGATCACTAGCCTGTCATGTCTGCATGAAAACTTAAACGTGTACATTTTCATCCAACGGCGCACAATAAACATGGTGCGCACTTCTGCGATAAAAGATGGGGTGCTCATTACAGGCCAACAGATAAAACTAACAGGCCATGAAATGGCTTTGGCCTCTGGAAACGATCTGATCACACATTGTTCTTCTTGTTATGTGCTGGTTTGCTTTTCCGACATGGAAAATATGTGTAACTGGGTGTTTGTTCAACTAGGGGCGCATCTGGCTTTGTGGACTTTTGGCACTTTTTATACATTTGAGTTATATCCTGACACCTTTTATAAATAAAAACATCTATAAATATATTTGTATGCAACATTTAGACAACTATTTATTGCAATTTATTGAAATAATAAATTAAAATAATTGATTTAGATGATTAGTTTTTTAAATATTAATGATCTCTTTTAGACTGAATGTTTTACGAAAAGCATTAAAAAAAAATCTAAATAAATGCAGGTATGGTAAACTTTCCAAGACTTGCTGTAATATGTTTTAACGTGACCTTCATGTCACAAAAAAAAAAAAAGCTGAAATGTGTTAATTTTAGTAAAAACCAACCCCTAGGACATAAAAGTGCCCAAAGTTGGAGAAACACCCAATTATTGTAAGTGGTAGGGTTTTTACTCAAATTATGGAGAGATTCTTTTGACCTCTCTGACTGGAATCATAATTTGCAAAGGAATAAAATTTCAATTATCTTTAACTGCAATCAAAAAATTTGCATGTTTCACAAAAGACATGACAGACTATATTCTCCAAGCTACAATTATGTTAAAAAAAGCCAATACCCAACTTCTCTCAAATTTCTCTCTTTCTCACTATCAATCTCTTTTTTTTTTCTAATCGCTGAATTGTATTTTTCATATTTGGGTTGGAAAATCTTAGCAGAACAACTTGTTCACACTGAGGCAAAATGATATCGTTAAAAATAAGCATAACGACACAAAACAAAAATTGGTACACAGAAATTCGATGATATCTGTTCTCTATTACAACAAGTTAACTTAAATCAAGCCTCTTGAAATGAGGAAACAGAAAGGAATCGAAAAGACTGCTTCAACAGCAATTAATCTGATAGATATCACTCTACTATAAGGCTGAAAGCAAAGTTGAAGAGAAATCTCAAAATGTATCATGTGCCAAAATGCAGTCCACTATCACATGGCAAAAAAACCTCAGTATGATACATTTTGAAGCATCAATGCAGAGAACATGTCACTTTTCTGTACTAATTTTGTACGTATGCTCTCATAATAGGCACTGGGGACAAAATTAGTAATCAGTGTGACCATGTTAACCACTTCGGAAAACCCCATGGCCAAGTGTAGCTCGTAATTAAAGTTTAGTGGGGAATGATTTGAGTTTAGCTCTGATTCAAGGCTAAGCATTAGAAATCCATGCCTATTTCTACTTTGTTTAAATTATTTCTTTCTTAACATATCCTTCTATATCCATGTCTCTGTATTGGTGTACTTGGGTTGGATTGGACAGGAAGTTACACTTTTTCTATCCATGGGGGGAGGCGATGCTTTGAGGATCTGATCCTCAGTTGCAAATGAAAGGCCACCACATAGAGGCAAGCAAAATTCAACTGACCTAGCCCACCTGCATGTCCTTCGCACTCAGCAAAGTCCTCGTCGTCACTGGAGCATTCGGCCGAAGAGACCATGTCGTCCGTGGTCTAAAATACGGTGAAACACACAAACAGGACAATAGACAAACAAAAGAGAGACTCGAATGCATTAGATTGCACCAACATAATGTAAAAGAACCTTTTTAAATAAAGTTTCTAATATGCATTGCAGGCCCAGATGCATTTTTCAGCAAGAAGAAGAAGAAGAAGAAGAAGAAGAAGAAGAAGAAGAAGAAGAAGAAAAAGAACAGCACCCTTTCTGAAAAACTTACAATGACTGAACATATCTATTAAAACAGAGTTTGGAAAAATAATAAGAAATAAGTAAATATGTTTGTAACAATATTTTATTGGTCACACATTCTGGAAACAATATGTGACCCTGGAACACAAAACCAGTCATAAGGGTCAGTTTTTTGAAATTGAGATTTATACATAATCTGAAAGCTGAATAAATAAAGTTCCCATTGATGTATGGTTTGTTACGATAGGATATGGCCGAGATACAACTATTTGAAAATCTGGAATCTGGGGGTGCAAAATAAAAATAAAAAATACTGAGAAAATCACCTTTAAAGTTGTCCAAATGAAGTTCTTAGCAATGCATATTACTAATCAAAAATTAAGTTTTGATATATGAATATATATTGATCTTTACTTAATATCCTAATGATTTTTGGCAAAAAAAAAAAAAAAAATTGACCCAAACAATGCATTTTTGGCTATTGCTACAAATATACCTGTGCTGCTTAAGGTTTTGTGATCCAGGGTCACAAATATGCAAAAACAGGATCTGTTTTTAACAATTTTCAAATTTTTTTTTCTGCAGTTCAGTTATTCTGATTGAGTGCATATAACTAACAAAATACAGCTAACTAACACAATAAAACACAATAATGCATAATAAAAACATAATTTAAAAAAAGAGGATTTTTTAATTTTTTAAAAAACTGAGTTATCTGTTTTGGCAAATAAACTTTTCATATATAAAATAAAATAAAATAAAAAAAATAATAAAATAAAATAAAACAAAACACACAAGTTGAATAAATAAATACATAATAATAATAAAAAAATCCACTAGTCTCCACTAGGTCAAAAATGACTGGTATTACTATACTTGTAGAGACATTTGGTCCCCATAACATAGGCAATACCACACACACCCACACACACACAAACACACACATTTTTTTCCCTATATACATTAATTATCTATAGCTTTTATTAAAAAAAAGTTACCATTAAGGTTTTCTAAAAAGTCATAAAACGCCTTCCATATGGACCAAACTATACAAAGTCTGTTTTTCTAGAAATAAGTACAATAAGTAAGTAAATTAATAAATAATATATGGATTTAGAACAAGATGAGGGTGGAAAAATAACAGGATTTTCATTTTTGCAAGACCTTTTCCTTTGAATGGAGCTGAGAGTTCCACGCTCTTATTAGCAGCTGAAAGCATAATCAAATTAGCCACAATATTTAATAAATGAATATGCAATGAGTCTGAGATTTAGGGAATTTTCTAAATGACAGAAGTTTGCGAGGAGCTCTGCGGGAAGAGATTTCACGTAAGCCTGCTCGTAAGTCACTGTCATTATTTCCCCGTCAATAAACATTAATTCACCGGTGACAGACAGTGAATGAGTTTGCTGAGCTCATCTAGGGTGTTAATTCCAAACTTTTATTTTGAAAAACCGCTCACGTCAAACATCTATACGAGTCACCTCCATCTCGCCCTTTTGAGAGTCTGCATGGATTTCCCATCATTGTATATCACCGCCGCTGAGAGGAGAGGACCAAACACACAGCGGCACTCTGAGATTATCTGTGTGTCTCCAACGTCTCCCGCTCTGATTTATCCCCAGCGCTCTCCCTTACTCATGCCAAACGCCGCGGTGAGCTCGTTTTTCACACCCTCTGCTTGGCATGTCTTTATTAGGAGCAGATTAGAATGTGGGGCAAAATAAGTACTGTCGTAGACCAGGTTTATGAAATTTTAAATAACACAGGGAGCAATGGAAAGCGCTCTCAAACGCAGGGTCATATATATGATTGGGTTTGACGGAATAATAAAATGTTTTCCCTCTATATCCTTGGTGGACTTTGCTGAAAGAAAAAAAATAGCTGCTGCTTCTTCTCCCCCCCCTCCTCACAGTTTTGGTATGAAAATGGTGCAAAAATCCATTCGAATGCACATCAGCTTGGGCAGAGGTGGCGCTTCACACTGGCGGGGTGTGGAATATCGCTCTATGTGAATATAAAATTATTCATTGAATTTATATTTAGTGTGGCAAACAACTCATCTTCGTGACTGAAAGAGGAGGAGGATATCACAGATGCAGAAAGCAATGAGAAACGTAATTGACTGATTGCGGAGAAAATGTGAAATTATTTCAGGCTTCCCCCTTGAATGACAGCATTTAATCTCATAAACCGCTCCGAACAGAACCCGCGGTTGATATTCGCTATAAAAACGCTCCTGACACAATGGCCGATTTGAATATGTATGTCTGTGAATACATGCAGACTAATGCACAGGTATGTACAGATCAGCTACCGAAATATTCAGAAGCACTGAATATGTCGGTAGCCGCTCTTCATATCCTCTTTCACAATAACACAAGCTCAGCGTTGATCCAGGCCGAGAATGCACTGGAGAGCGGCTGCATTATTCCATTTTCTACTCCTATATTGATACTTCTGTTGGGAACGAGAAAACGGCCTAATCCACATATTAACAATGTGAGAATATGTTTCGCTAGCATATAAGCCTTGAACGTTCATCTGTGCTGAAGAGTCTAATCTTTTTCCCTCCCTCTCTCACGCCCAGTCTGACAGTGACGGGAACTTAATATTGAACTCCTGGAAGATTAGCTTGTTTCTTCACTCTTCTCAAAGCCGAGAGTGTAATGCTTCATGGTGTCCGACAGATAAGCAAATCCGGTTAAATCCGTTCAATTTATTTTCAGTCTTAAGGAAATTACACATTATTTAAAGAACAATGTATTTTGGACAAATAAAAAAAATGAAGAATTGTCTGTTTATTGATTTTTTTGACATCATTCAAAAAAGTCTACATGGAGTCTGTTGCCACTAAATTATTTGCAGCAAAAAGTGACCAACAGCCATGGTTATAATTTGAACAAACACTGGCATCTAAACTAAACAGATTCTTGACTGGTGGAAAATTACTTCTAAAAAATCTAAATCAATTAATCAATCAATAAATACATATGTAAATAAATAAAAATAAAATATATAAAACGTAAAAACCTTTCTGCAAAACTGCAACATTTCCCATTTTCAATAACTAAAACGGAAATAAAAAAAATATTCACGTATCTTAAACAGCTAATAAAAATGCCCCAAAACTATATATATATATATATACACATGATGTTTTTCTTTAAAAAATGCATTTTTGTCAGGCTCGGATGTATAGGTTTCTATGTAAGCACTGGTGCTTCTGATTGGGTTGAGGCTGGGAAAAAAAAAAAAAAAAATTAAGCAGCACAACTGTTTCCAACATAGATAATAACTGATTTATTATCTATGTAATAGATAATATTATAATGATTTCTGAAGGATCATGTAAAACTGAATATTGGAGTAATGATGCTGAAAATTTAGCTTTGTATCACAGGAATAAATTCTATTTAAAAGTATATTAAAATAGAAAACCACTTTTAAATTAAAAATTATATTTTACAATATTACTGCTTTTCTGTATTTTAAATTAAATATATGCAAGCCTTCAGGAACAGAAAAGTCTCCTTTAAAAAAACATTAAAAATCTCAATACTATCTATATTCTAAAATAACACTGTTGAGAGTGAAGAGACATTTAAAAACCAAATGTGTAAATTTTGCATATTGTGGGAAATGTGCAGTTCATGGGAATATTAATAATTTACTATGTTTGAATTTGATTGTTTAATTTTGTACCATGAATTATTCTGCATCCTGAAACATAACCAGTTGAAACTACTGACTGAAAAGACTCCACATTGATTCTGACTCACAAATGAGAATGAGAATTTTAGCATCTGGAAAGTTTGTACCTGTGTCACATTTAATTTTCATAACGCATATTTTCTGAAGTTTTATGTCCACTGAAAAATTACGGAAAGGAATTTCAGTTTTATCGATTGAAAAAAACTATCAGCTTCCACGTACGACATATTGAATGGACTGTACCTTCATCTCTCACAGCCTCACGTCTGCTCATGTCAGATTAAATATGGTGCCTGCTCTGACTAAAGTCTATGGCGTGCTTGGACTTCATATTGAATAATAGCTGACTACGTAGCTGTACAGGATGAGGACTACATAGGTTTAGATGACAAGGCCCTTTGGACCTGTTATTCGTCTGACCTGGTGAAAATGAGCAGCTCTGCTGTGTATTGAGTTTTAGTGAGCTGTCTGCTGGCCTGCTGAGGCAAAGAGTGAAATCTGATTATTCTACCTTGACAAGGTAAAGGTCATTATAGACAGGCTTGTGTTTTTACCCTTGAGCTTCAATAATAGTCTGTGAATTCACAGAAATCAGAGTGGACTGACTGCAGCTATGAGTGAAAAGAGCATGGTTGTGTAAAAGTCAGGGAAAATGAAGAGAGATCTCTGTGTCAAAATGTTAACAAAAATAAAAAATTCTGAAATTTGAAAATGCGTATACAGATGCAAAAACGAATTTTAACAATATGTTGTTGATGTAAGTTAAAATGGTGAAAATATAAACATAAATAAATGGAAAGCAGAAGCATTTTCACTTGTTGTCTCAGAATTTTGTATATTTAAAGCTTTCATTGTATATAGAAATTTTCCTTTCCTTTTTCCAACCAGGTTTAGAAAGAGAGCTTAAAGCTCTGCAGTCCTAAACCTTTGACTGTTGTGGACAGCAGCCCCTCTGCGATAAACCCATTTTGACTTACCAAAGACTGGACTTCATCAAAAGCTGGCTAGTCTGCAGGAATAAAAAGTCCCTGGGATGTTATGATTTCATTCAGAGTGAAATTATGTGAAATAGCTGTTTACACAGTAAGTGGCCCGAAACCAGACTGTAATTCTAAGTCAGAATGACAAAATCTTAACCTAAACCTCTAATTTAATAATGCAAAATATTAAAAAAAAAAAAAAAGTATATATATATATATATATTCATGTTTTAATGCCAAAATATAATTAAAAATATATTTTTAAGAAAATAATAAAAAATATTGATTATTAAAAATTACAAATTGTTCATGTAAATAACAAATAAATAAGGTGAAAATACAATTTTCTAAAATTTGTAGGAAAAAAAGTCCAAAGAGGATTTGCTTCATTTTAACACATTTGTCTGTCTATCTATCTATCTATCTATCTATCTATCTATCTATCTATCTATCTAAAAAAAAAAATAAATAAATAAATAGTAAAACTAAAACATTTATATATTAAAACTAAAGAACTAAATAGAAACAAAAAATTATAAAAATGAAAAATTTTAAATAAAAAAAATGACACATACCAAAATTACTAAAACCTAAACTAAAATTAAACTGAAAACTGAAATATAAAAATTAAAGCTAATTTAAAATATAATAGAACACTAAATTAACACTGGTCCAAAACTGAGGTATTCTAGACATTCAAATTCAATATTTCAACATTCTTAAAACCAGGGAACAAATAAATAAAAATGACTAAAACGTGCAAACGTGCAAGGGACTGAAAAGTTCTGGCAAATGTGGCATGGCTTGGCAACTTCCAGGCCACTTCCTACACAAAGCCAGCAGTCTGATTACATTCTCTGCCTGCTTATGGCAGAATACCCTTGCAGCTCCAGGGCAAGATAGTATTTTGGGCCTGTGACATTGTGGATGTTGGTTAGCATTCAGCTCTTTGCCCCGAGGCCTGCTCTGCCTATGCAAATCTGCTTAATCAATGCAGGATATTTACCATGGCTCTGCTCAAAGATAACTGACAGCCTGGGTGAGCCGTTCCAGTGTCCTGCTGGGTACAGAAAGCAGGAGGGAACTACAGAGAGTGACAGAGCAGAAGAGGCCAGCATCTCAATTCAGCTGAATTTGGTTATTCCGGAAACCCTAAGGATGTTTATGAAAAAAGAAAGATATGGTCTTTTTTGGAGATGTGATTACACAGGGTCTAGTCAAAGCCTTCTAATATCAAAAACGCTCTGCATCAAAGGACAAACGGGGCATAAACGAACGCGGAAATAATTTCAAAAGCTGTCTATCAGTGTGCAAACTGAGAACAGTTGGTCTAAATGCTCGCTGTCGCACACTGATGTAGACAGCGAAGTTAACATCTCTATTGCTCATATTCATGTTATATTTCACTTGAGATGAATGAAAAAAGTGTCCTTGAAAAATGTGGCTTGGTCGCTCTACATATTTACTATAAATAGACAAAGCTATTGACAGATGTGTTGGGTGAAGACTTGATAGGAAGAGCTGATATCACATTATGTGGCTGTATAGCAAATTCAGCTGCGTGGAAGAATAAATGGATTCAACAGTCACCTCTGACAGTAAGGGCACTAAAATTGGCCTTTCTTGCCATTTGTGTCTCAAAATACAGCAAGAATGTGGCCACTTAAATTTAATCCAACATGCTCGTTTTGCATTCAATAAAAAATGGCATAAAAAAATGACTCAAACACCCGTTTTTACAGTATTTAGCAAAATGACACCCGCAAGCTTTGAGGAGAAACTCTTTAAGAGCTAAAAGGGGTCACACGCCAAATTCATTGCTTTTTTCTTCACCTTAAATTACTGTGCTGACAGTCTTGCATAAATTAGTGACTTAATATGAAACATTTCTTGTAAGTATAAACATTTCTGAGGTGTAAAAGCTTAATAGTTTCAGTGCTTGATGAAAAGCTTCACAAATTTAGTGCTGCTGACCCGTAGACCCCCCAAATTACCTATTTCTATTGATTCATTTCATTCCATTTGGCTTGTCTCGCAGGGTGATTTAATTGAGGTCAGAGAGCAGCTTGTGAACAATACAGGACATTTCATTAATAACACTGAAAGAAGCCTGGTGTGAACACAAGAACAGACTTAAATACATTAACACTGAAAGCCTATTATCAAGTCATGTGCAGCACAGTTTATCTTTGTCTGCACTTAGTGTTCAACGGTTAAAAAACTGTTAAAATATGTGTCAAATATGGACAAAGAAATACACAGAGGGAAAAAAGTGTCATATTGTGTCATATACTCATATACACTACTGGTATCAAATTGTTCAAAAAATCAGTTTTTTTTTTTTTTCTTTTTTTTTTTGAGTAAAGCTAAGTCGAAATTCACATAGCACAGGATCAGGGCATCCTCTGCCAAAAGTCTGTGCATGTAAATCCTGCAGATATAGGAGCAAGCGTGTGATTTACGCTCCAAACAGAAGCCAGATCATTCATTTCACAGGAGCCCCTCAGTCCTAATCGATTATACAGCACCAAGGAAAGTGCTGATGCTGGAATAATTTTTGAGATTTAGGAAGTTCCTCCTGTCATGTTTTTATGCCTCTTTTTGATTTAAAGATGCTGGTATGGTCAACATGTCTGATGTCAAGATTTAGTGGGAATCACTAGGAACCAAGCTTACTTTGATGTCACAATCAGTAAAAACAAAAGTAATTCTGATGCTGGGAAAAGAACAAATTATGGTGTTATAAAATGTGGAAAAAATCATTCTGATGACATAATAAGTGGAAAAAGACATTTTGATGTCATAATCACTGGGAAAATGACTAATTATGATGTCATAATTGGTGGAAAATAACTAATTCTGATATCATAATCAGTGAAAAAAAATCATTCTGATGTCATAATCACTGGGAAAAGAACTAATTATAGTGTCATAATAAGTGGAAAAAAATCATTCTGATGTCATAATTGGTGGAAAAAGACATTCCAATGTTCCAATCACTGGAAAAAACTAACTAAACAAAATTAATAATTCTGATGTCATAATCAGTAAAAAAAAAAAAAAATAAAATAAAATAAAAAATTCTGATGTCATAATCATTGGGAAAACAACTAATTATGTCATAATAGATGGAAAATAGCTAATTCTGAAGACATTGTGATGTTAAAATCACTGCGAAAAAAACTTATGTCATAATTGGTGGAAAATAACAAATTCTGATGTCATAATTAGTGGAAAAAGACATTCTGATGTCATAATCACCAGGAATATAACTAATTATGATGTCATAATTGGTGGAAAATGACTAATTCTGATGTTATAATCAGTGGAAAAAACATTGTGATGTCAGTCATGGAGAACTGAACAAATTCTGATGTCATAATCAGTGAAAAAAATCATTCTGATGCCATAATCAGTGGAAAAAGAACAAATTCTGATGTCATGGTGGAAAAAGACATTCTAATGTCATAATCACAAAAAAACAAACAGAAACAGTGGAAACAGAATTGATGATGTCACAATCACTGAAAACAGAACTAATTCTAATTTCATAATCATTGGATAAAAAGTTAATTATTATGTCATAATCACTGGGAACATAATTCTGATGTCATAATCAGTGGGAAAAGAAGTAATTCTGATATTATTATCAGCGGGAAAAGAACTAACCATTATGTCATAACCACTAGGACAAAATGAATTATGATGTCATAACCAGTGGGGAAAAAACTATTGATGTCATAATCAGTGCAACAGAACTAATGCTAATTTCATAATCAGTGGGGAAACGACCTAATTCTGATATCAGGATGACTGAGAACAGAGCTAATGATCAAAGCTAATGCTGATGTCATAATACTGAGCTGAAGAAGGCATTTTCGCATCCGAAAAACAAAAAAAAGTCTCTAAACTTTGCAAATAAAGTCTAATTGTTTTGTTTTAACAACATTTGAATCATACTGATATAAATACAGTGTGATCACAGCTCTCATGTTTAGAGCGTACAGGTAGCACTTTGGCGGCTAATTGAATGGACGAGACAGTCTGATTTAGCTAACCAAACAAGTCTAATTAAATGAACTATCCAATTAAATTATTTAACAGCAGTAAGGTAGAGCAGAACAGTGAATCAGAAATAGCTTGTGTGGCAGCATATATTCTTTCCAAATCACACTCTTGATTTGCTTGTGGGAGGTGAGGAGTTTTTCACCTACATGGGAAATACTGTAAACGTCTGTCATTGTGGCTTGACTAAAATATGTCCTGCTCTAAAAAGGCAAACAAATAGAAACAAAGCATTTTATGTAGCAGAATGGGTCTAAATGAAATTATCTGAAGAAGAATCGTGCCACGTCAAGAGGTAAGTTTAGCTAAGATGAATCGGTGGGAAATGCTTGTGCAATTTACATTTCAAATAAAATATGAACATAAATAAGAAGAAATCATTACGGTTGATCTAAAAAAAACATAGCTTTTACTATTTTAGACATTAGCAATATATGATCATATATGATCAGGTAATAATACACTGTTTACTAGCAGTTTAGATTAAGGGGATGACATAGTTTACTTAAGACACATCATCTTTCTGCACAGCTGTGCAATACGCCCATTCCTGTATCTCAAGTCTCTTTTAGAGGTGATCAGCACTTATTAAGATAACAGTTCCATTTACTACGCGATTAAGATAAAAGAAAATATCTAGTTAGTCGCTTTAGTCATCTTAACCCCAAATGATTCTATGTCGCATCAAAAAAGGAGGCAGACAAAAGCAGACATTAAAACAAAAGTTTGCTGACTCTGGTCCTCAGATAATCATCTCCTTTCATCCCTCCTGTGGGTTTCTCTGGCCTTGATGCTATCGTGTCTATCTCCACTTTGGCAGTACAAGGAGTGAACAGCTTGTATTACAAACTGAATCAATAAGAAGGGAGAAGATCAGTTTCAGAATGATTCAGAGAGTTCCACCTCTCTGATGACAGCCATTTGACATCTTATCGCACATCGTGTTTTCTCCAAGAAAAAGGCCTGAGTGATAACAGGGGCGTATCTATAGGATGAAAGGACACTGAAGGCTTAGCACAGAGACAAAAGCAAGGATCTTCTGCTGAAAGAATACAATATTTCAGCAGTTTATCCATTTAAAAACACTTTGATATGAATATATAACATGTAATATCAACTATATACTAAAACAAAGTGGTGTAGGATTTACTTTGCAATTATCTGTGAAATTAATATGCAATTTGAGTCAAAACTGCAAGTAACACTAAATTAAACATGAAATTTTAATGTAGAAAGTCTTAAATAGTATTTTCTTGTGAAACATACTATAATAATCTTTGTTTTACATACAGCCTTGAAAAAATGTGATATGGTTTAGCACAGTTATCAAATTTAACAAGACTGTTAATTGTAGGGCTGGGCTTTGACACAAATTTCATGTTTCGATTCGATTTCTATTCACAAGTAAGGCTGCCCCCTAATAGTCGACGAGAAGAGGCTTGGTCAACCAAAATTGTATTAGTCGCAGATGTCACACGGTCTGTGATAGACAGATCATTAACGGCTGGTCTATGTGGTAATATGGTACATCGGGCAGGACATCCAAACGTACACCTATCATTCATCAACCTCAAATGTGGCTTTTTATCTGAAAGATGTAAGTACACTCTTAAAAATAAAGGTGCTTTACGGTGCCATAGAAGGCCTTTTTTGTCTAAATGGTTCCATAATGAACCTTCAACATCTGAAGAACCTTTCTGTTTCACAAAATGTTCTTTGTGGTGAAAGAAGGTTCTTCAGGTTATAAAAAGTTAAGAAAGAGATGGTTCTTTAAAGAACCTTTGACTGAATGGTTCTTTCTGGAACCAAAAATGGTTCTTTTGTGGCATCGCTGTGAAGAACTTTTAAAAGCACCTTTATTTTTAAGAGTATAGTAGCAACTTTATATGGCCGCTCAATCTAATGTTAACCTAGAAAAATGTGCGCTATTGAAGTGTCTGTGCGGAGTGTGGAAAGCGCGGTCACTTGCTCTTAAAATACTCATTTTTGGTCATGCAGATAAAAGTAACACATCTTTCGAATCTGTAAAGACTCTATGTTTATTTGTGTGCACTCAGAATAACAACAAAACGTTGTGCTTTTGTAAAATAATGAAAGCAAACATTAACTACTTTTAAATGAACCAATTCAAGTGGAAAACAAATATTCTCAGATTATGTAATCTGTATGAAACATGTATACAGTCACATCACTACTGTGGAGATGACAAGTCAGAGTCAGTTAAGCCGGAAAACAAAGAAAGCACTAGTTTATCAATAAATTATTAAAACATTAATGCAGTGTCCTTGCTGTTTTTCCCTGACACATTCATAATTATTATATCTGCTGGTGCACTGTGGCAAGCTTTTCTGTGAGTGCTTGAGCATTTATTAGGTTATGTAGGCATTTAAAGGCTCATTATGATTCATATGGTTTTTTAATAAATGAACGACTACTAGTCGACCAGAAAAATCTTTAGTCAAGGGCAGCCATATTCACAAGCTTGCAATTAGATTTGATATCGATTATTTTGGATATACATCAGAACAGTACATGCCAAATTTTCTCAAGGAAAAAAAAAAAAATCTCTCAACTAATGCTGTCAAATATACATAAGAGTCAGCTGGTGCTAAATTACTATAATATTGAAGGTTAAAATTGGGATTTGTATATAAACTCTTAAATTACACTAAATGAAGTTTTTTACAAATAATAAAGTTAACTTTGCTGTTACAGAATTATATTCTGTTCTAATTCATTTTCTGAAATGCAAACATTTAAATGGTGGCTGTCATAAAAACTTGACAGATTTATTCAAACACATTAAATATTGAAGAACAGTAAAAATCATAATGACTATGTTATATGGTGCATATATTTAGAAAAATGCTCCTCGGTAGAGTCCATTTTTCTAACTGACTAACGTTTATTGTCAACGAATGTGTTTTTTTCTGAGGTAAATGTGACGTTATATGACTTTGCTTACAAGCTGGCATATTAATGTCTTTTCATGGATTAAACACTGACTGAGCAATTACATAAGCCAGGACACAGATTTCAGTAAGTTGAATTCCTACTTTTAACATACCTTAGGATGTTCATTCATGTTTTTTCTGTGTTGAAACTGATTAGAGCGGAGGAGACAATCACTTCACAATGCTGCTTCTCTTGAACTGAGGCGCTACAGCAATCTGTCACTCCACATTAAACAGCACCAAATTAGCATTTACTCTTTGAGTACTGTAATAAAATGCATAAAAACAAGCTAGACTAATCGATTCTTGGTATATAGCCTATACGTGACCTACACATCCAGTATTTGTGTTCAAGTACATTTAAAGATTTTATTCAGATGTTATTTTAACATTCAGAATATGTTAAACATTTCTTCTTGTGGCTGAATGAATGTACGTAAATGCTCCGTTCACTGAAGTACATCTTTCCATTTCTCTCTTTGTATCTCACCTGGCTATTGACTTTCTAAGCTCTCTTTGCTCACTACCTCTTTTCACCAGAATGGCCTGCAGCAAGGACTCACTCCAGAACACTTCATTTTGTTTTGTACTCATGACTTTTTTTGTGCTGCGCGGCAAACTATAATCGTCGCGAGCTTATGCTGAAGCTTTCAAACAGCCGCCATTCATCTTCCTGTTTACACGGGAACGGTCTCACGCCTTATCTTTAATCACTTTCTGGCTGAGGAGGGCAAGGTCGCATGGGACCTTATGACAAACTATCTCCCTGAGCCCTCCTCTTTGTGTCCTCGCTAAAATTAGAAAGCAATACGCAGTTTGTTTCAATTATAGATTCAAATCTAAAGTGGCGTCTTTTATTATGCCGTGCCTGTTTAATTTGAAGAGGGGATGGAAATGGTCTTGGGAGATAGAGAGGTGCGTGTGGTAATGTCTGGTTGATAGAGGCAGAAGGCAGAGCAATGGCACAGGAACATTGGGTTCAGACGGCATGTACAAGTCTGATTTCATTAACTAGATACCTTGATATCAGAATATGAGAAATCTGTCCTCTTGAGAAGACTTTTTCCCCCTAAATATTAATAGTAATGAATTTTATTCAAATAGCACCTTCCAGGCATAAAAGAACAGAGGATAAAAAGAGAATAAAATAGATTTTTTTCCTAAAATATTTTCATATTTAATCAAAATAACAACATATTTAAAGCCTATTAATTTAAATGATGCATAATAATAATAATAATAATTATTAATAATATTAATAATAATAATAATAAATTATTTATCAGGTGTAAGCAAAGTACATTTTTTTAAATGAAGGTGGTGCTGGTATTTATCTTTTTCATTAATTTCAATAAAAATATAAAAACATTTAAAACTTAGATATGATTAAATCAATAACTAAACACTGTTAATTTAACAAATGTATAAACATTAACAATAACTATTATTTTAATAAATAAGTAATTATGATTTATTATAAATTTATCAGATTAAAAATGTTTTAAAAAGTAAATCTTCAAAAATGAAAAATGGTATGGGTATAACAATATTTAAATGCTATTACTTTAAATTATGTATAATAATAATAATAATAATTATTATTATTATTATTATTATTTTCAAAATTATTATTTATTAGAAATTATTTACAACAAAAAGTATATTTTCAAAATGAAATGGTATGGGTATTCATCAAAAAATAATGTAATCAAATTAATTACTAAATATTTAAATGCTATTACTTTAAATGATGTATAACAACAACAACAACAATAATAATAATATTTTTTATTATTTTCAAAATTACTATTTATTAGAAATTACTTACAATACAAAGTGAAAATGGTATGGGTATCTCTTTATCTCTATTAAATGTTTAAATTAATAACTATATATTTAAATGCTATTACTGTATTATTAATAATAATAATTATTATTATTATTTAGTTGAAATTATTTACAATACAAAGTAGATTTTTTAAATTATATTTATCATATTCAGTTTCATTCATTTTATTATTTCCCTTAAAATGTTCTTTTTTTTAGATAAAAATTTCATTGTGAAAGTGCTATGAAAAGTGCTTCAAAACATTTCTGACCAAATCACTTCTGTGATTGGTGCAATAAAGAGGAGAATCTTTCTTGAGATGCAGCATAAATGCTACTGCTATTGTTATGCAAACGTGTTTTTTCCCAATAGCGTCCCTTGTTTGTTACTTTTATTTGGTATCACGCCTCAAGAGGAAATAAATTGGAGTAAAGTGAAACTCGATTCACATTTCAATACACTACCGTGGCTAGGAGATTGGACTCGCATCATCTACCCAAGGAGCGCCTTGATACGGCTCCCATAGCTTTGGCCCTTTTAACTACGGCTGCTGCGCATTTCAATAAATCAAGACCGCCGTCTCTTAGGGATAGCGGCGTCTGCCCACGCGTAATATCCTGGTCCCACGTGGCTCGTCAGCACCTTCTGAAACGTATCAGTCCTCTGCACCGCAGCCGTCTGTCGGCCGCCTCCAACCTCCATATAATTGGATTCTAAACACAACTCTGGAGAAATATTAGTCTTTATTGTGGTAGTGCAGCAACTCCCGTTGCTGACAGTATTTTTTCTGTCTCAGTGGATTGTGCGGTTAACCCCTGAACTATCTGCCAGCTCTCACGCACAAGAAAGTGTACAGCTTTTAGTCTATGCTAGCCGTACCTTACGTGTTTTCTAACCTCACACTATTGTGTATACACAGTGAAAGTCCGCATACGCATTTTTGTTTAAACTTTTTCCATTTAGATTGAAGCTAAAATCTGTTCGCTTACGTGATAATTAGAAGCTGTGGTCCAAAACTGCTAAGCCTCTGTTAACTCTACACTTCATTCATGAGGAAGCAATTAATATGCAAAAATATCCATTAGTTGTTCCCATTGTGGACAATTACGAGGGTCCCAGTGCGGCGGCTTAATTAAATCTACAAAAATCATGTTGTTTCCGTGAGGTACATCACAACGTTGCGATAATTTGTTTGTTTCTCGACATGTCCTCCCAGTAACAACACAGCAAGAGATGCTAGCTGCTGTGCACAGCAGATGCATGGTGACAGATAACAATCCCTGAAATTGGCCACATACGTCTCTTACATAGATTCAGTGTTTTACAACTTAAAAACAGGAATGTAAATAGCTATCAAGACCAGCCGTCTGCATTTGCTGCGCTAAATAAGCATTCAGTAGCAATTCAGCTCTAAATCACATTAAGCAGTCTTCTAAATCAATAGTTTGCATCAACATAAAAATCCTGTCAAAATTTACTCATATTGATGTTGTTCCAAACCTCTATGACTCTTTCATTTCAATGTCGACTGGAGCACCATAAAATATCATATAAATATCACCAAGTAGTATCAGGTAGAACGCATGACTCATGGGATAAGACAAAGACCTCTAAAGCCATAAAGCGGTTTGTCTGACAAACAAACTTATATTTAAGTCATATTTCACTGATAATATTTCACCTCCAGTTGGCTGTTAACCCTTGAAACTGTATGACTAAGCCAGTGAGTTGAACTCGAGAACCAGATCAGTGAGATTTGAGAATAAATGATTCACACTGTTTTAGTTCTGTCATGATTCCTTAATTTGAGTACCCAATTTTAAAAAATCCTTGATTGTCTTTTGCCTGTGTTGAGTAACTACACTGTAAAAAACTATTTGTTGAGTCAACTTAAAATAATTTGTAACCTGGCTGCCTTAAATGTTTAAGTTCAGTCAACTCAAAAAAAGTTTATTCAACTTGAAATGTTAAATTATACTAAGTGGCAACTTAGATATTTGAGTTGAATCAACTTAAAATTTTAAGGCAGCTGGGTTACTTACCCATCTGTTAAGCTTAGCAAACACAAATATCTAAGTTGTTACTTAGTACAACTTAACATTTCAAGTTGAATAAACCTATTTTAGTACTTGAAATTAAAATTTTAAGGCAGCAGGGTAACACATTATTTTAAGCTGACTCAACAAATTGTGTTTTTTATACCGGAAATGAGCATGCCATCAACGAGAATCCATGAAACACATTATTAGACCATTTAGGCTGCAAGATATATTAAACCCATTTAAAAATCATTATAAAGCATAATGCTATTGTGAATTCACAAAAGTGGCGATTCAGTTAAATAAATGCAATGCAGCTTTGATATATGCACTTGAACTATTTACATGCATGTAGGTTATGTACATGGGTCTAAGAGTTGCTCATTCATAGCAAATGATGCTCCACATAAACTGTTATTATTTACATGTGTGGAGCATCTCAAACGCTTTGTGTTTATTATAACGTTCATCTGGTAACACAGTGTGCATCATTTAATCAGATCTGTAAGGTAAATCATTTGTAAACCTGCACAAACACAGGAGAATACATCAATATCTTTCTCAATATGCTAACTGTTGACTGGGATTTCTGAGTTTAGACGTTTTGATGTCCACATATTAAAAAAAAATACAGTGGCTGTAGCATTTCTGTTGTAAAGAAAATATTATTATTAAAGATTAAGTGGCCATTTGAAATAATGTTGTTTTGTCAATAGTACACAAGGATTCGACTGAGCAGTAAAGTGTAAAAACAATCATCAGGCCATTGGTGCCCTCTGCAGGCATTTGTTATAACGCGTAATGTGCATTCGCTCATTGTTTATATTATATACATAATACATTATGTATTTTAACTAGGGCTGTCAAAGCATTAATCGCTATTTATCTCTTGACAGCCTTAATTTTAACAGTTTTGTTCAATGAAACCATATGATTACTTGTTTTTGATACTTCATTTAAACTAATTATTATTGTTTCATTGCTATTATATATGTATTTGAAGTAATTTCAAAGGCTTTACCACAAACAAAAGTATAATTATCTGATTACTCGATTAATCGTCAGAATAATCGTCCGATTACTCAATTACCAAAATAATCGTTACTGGCAGCCCTACACTGGTTTTGTAAACTGGACTAACTGATCCATTGAAAATAACTGAATCACAATTTGTTCATGACTGTACTTTATTTTATTTGAGTGAAAAATGGCTCAAATTTGAGCCTGTTTTTCACAGAAAGCATTCATATGACTTGTAAGACATACAATATAGAGAGCACCATAAAAGGATCACTTTTGATACTTTTATGAAGCTTTTTTGTCATTTGCGAGCTTAAGAGCCTCAATCCTAATTCATTTTCATGACATTAAAAAGAGTATTCATGATATTTTTCAAAAGAAATTATTCTTGTGCGTTCATAGAAGCTAGGACCTCTTTTCATTTTTGAGAGAGCAATTTCTTTAAAATATTAAAATAGCAAGTCAATTAAAAAAATTGCTCCAAATACATTTGGATGTGTCCTAGTCACTCTCAGTTTTATTGTTTTAAACACTTTCATTCTTAACCTTTATAACATCTTTACAACAGGTACCTCATCAAGTCCCGTCTTACTCCATTATGCTCTTAAACGCAGTATAAGCTGAAACATTAATAAAATCAACACTACATTACCCATCCTAATGCCCAGCACATTAAATCATTCTGTCGGGGATCCTGTTTAAAGCAAATAGAGCACTTATGACAACATGGCTGAAAGTGGGCTAATTCGAAGAGAAAATCCTTTGCTGCGTCTCACTAAGGGTTTGATCCCCTCTGGCACACAGTTCTTTAATGTACTACATTTCAGCAGTACAGCAAAGGAAAAGGATTTGATGATTTTGGGATGGAACGACCATAAACGCCCAAAATCCCTCCTATTAGAGGCCAAAGGACGTACGAGACCAAATGTAGTCCCTCAGCTTTCCTCAGACATGAAATGAAATCGCTGCCCTGAAATGCATATCATCATCCCACCCCTCTGATATGAAAATGTGTGCAGCTCAATTAACCTACCTTACATCAATGATTCAGATGCCCAGAGGAAAACACACCCCTCATGTGTGAGGTTTACCATCATTCCAACCGGGTGAAAAATCTCGGATACATTAATGAAATAAAGATAGATCTCGAGGTAAAGTCAATTTTACAAACTTCTTTCACATTAAACCTGCCTACAACCTAGTTGGGAATTCTTCTGAACATTACCAGAAATTAAATTCCCTAATTCCTTTCCTCTTTATTAAAAAACAACATGTTTTGGGCTTCTAATCTTCTAAAACTAACATGCTGTGTAGCTCCTCAGTCAGCATAAGCCAAGAAATCACGCTTAGCTGCATCTTTTTTTTCTGCACCTTTCCTAAACATGATTAAAACTAGAAAAACCCTTCCTTGTGATCTGTCTCTCAAGACTTCTCTTCCAGACGGATTTCTTTGAAGAACAGCAGAGCGTACTTAAGCAAACCTCGAAAGAGTTCTACGCTGAGATTCGCACAAGCCTGGCTTCTATGTCTCCACAGCCCTGGTCTTAATTAAGCCGAATAAAACTCGGAGACCTTGTTCCAGTTCGACGCAAATGCAAATGGCTTAAAAATAGATCTCTCGTCCCAACACAATACGGGATTGTAGTTTACAATTATATTACTTTCTCAACTGTAACAGACCACTTGTTTACCGATCCTGTTCGCACAAATTAAGATGAAGACAGCAAACATGACCAGCAGCCTGTTGACCTACTAGACTGATTGGAATTAATGAGTATCCTCCTGCCAATTCCACTCAAGTAGCTACAATCCTCCATTCATCCTTGAGATTGTGAGCGAGGCCTGTATTTGCTCATTATTTGACATCTTGCTGCCAATTTTCTGTTAATATAAAAAGCATTTTGATGATCGGTTATTGGCCGTATGATGTTTTTAGGTTTTTGTTCTAGAAGTGACAAAGAAAAATTTAAATGTCAAAAAATTCAAACGGAAAGCGTTATTCATTTCAACAGAGGACTAAAATGAACGCCTGACTCTAAAGATGGGCCAATGAGCGTAGGACGAGGATTTAAAAAATGAATACATAAATAAACACGTTAGAAACAACTGTGGGTGTATTATTATCTATTTCCAAAAGCTTAATTCCACTCATGTTAAGTGACGCCAACAAAATGACTCACTCTAATACCATCACACGTCTTTCACCCTTCCGTACGCAATATGTGACTGTGACTGGTTCATTAGATCAGATAACAATCTATGGCTATGTTTTCTCCAACATCTATTAGCCTCATAAGCCAAACAAGACCCACAGCAGTGCTGTTTTCCAGAGTGCGTCACAGAGGATTGTTTTATTCTCAAAGCGTGGCTCGGCTCCAGGCAGACGCATGCTCTTTCGTTACCGCAGCGTTTGCATGCGTTTTGCCTGTTTGTGCTCAGACTGTAATGCGGTCTGATGCTTCGCTGAGCATCTACGGTTTCCAGCTAAAGTCAGACATGGTCAACTTCAGCTTTAATGTAAGTGGAAATTTCCATCTCCATGGTTCGCTGTGCACTGGGACGCCACGTTTAGCACTGTTATATATGCCGACATCCTGCCAATAAAGTCTCCATGTCAAGAATATTAGATCCGCCCCCGGATAACACTGGAAAATAACCTCTTTTGTGCTAGTACCCTAAACAATAGAGTTTTGTCTGGTACCCAAAATCAATGTTATAAGCATTTTGTATTGTATTAACAGTCTTCTGTCTGCTCGCCAAGGAAGATGCAAAAGTTGATTGAACAGAGTTTATTGAATAATCTTAGTTCTGTCAGGACCACTATTGTCAAAATAACTGACACTTAGCAGTTTGAATTGGCGGTATGGTTCTGTTTTGTGTAAAAGCTGGGTAAGGAACAGCAATAACTCCCTTAGGGTAAACAAAACAGAACCAAATGTAGCAGATAACAATAATGTATTTGTAATGACATTTTAGTAGGACATTTTTTAAAACAAAATGAGTCTGATTTGGGAAATTAGAAATATTAGAAAGCCAAGTCCTGACGGGGACAAAAGATGGAGCTGGGGATGGAGGAGGATGATTTGCTCCTGGTTGATAAAGTTGCTGAATAATACTGAATAGACCTTGTATGTGACCTTGGACCACAAAACCAGTCAATTTTTTGAAATTGAGATTTATATATGATATTAGAGCTGAATAAATAAGCTTTCCATTGATGTATGATGTATAGTTTGTTAGGATAGAACAATATTTGGCTGAGATACAACTATTTGAAATAAAAACAAAACAAAACAAACAAACAAAAAAAAACAAACAAAAAAAAATCTAAATACTGAGAAAATCACCTTTAAAGTTGTCCAAATAAAGGTCTTAGCAATGCATATTACCAATTGAAAATTAAGTTTTGATATATTTACAGTAGAAAATGTACAAAATATCTTCATGGAATCTTTACTTAAAGGGTTAGTTCACCCAAAAACTTTCACCCAAAAAATTTACTCACCCTCCAGACATCCTAGGTGTATATGACTTCCTTTTTTTCAGACGAATCCAATCGGAGTTATATTTCCAAGCTTTATCATTGCATGGGCAGGTGTTTCTCATCATCAGTTCAAAATAAGTTCAATAAAGCACATCCATCCATAATATAAAAGTGCCTCACATGGCTCCTGGGGGTGAATACAGGCCTCCTGTAGCAAATCAATGTGTTTTTGTAAGAAAAATATCCATATTTAAAACGTAATATTCACTTTAATCTAGCCTGTGCCAACTGGTCTTATGGAGGCCCTTCCAGTTGAATGACATAGGACGTCGGCATTGCGCATGTGCCGGTGAGTTTGCACAAACCAACGTTTGTTTACATGAGCAAAGGCTCCTTACTTTAGCAAAGGAAAACCAGTCACCTCTTGGCTTATATTGAAATCCTCTGACATTTTTCTTTATAAATCCTCGTTCTGTACATCTAATTCATGAGCAGCACATGCGCAATGCCGACGTATTACATCATCCGCCTGGAACTTCTTTGGTGTAAGACCAGTGAGCACAAGCTAGATTAAAGTGATTATTACGTTTTAAATATGGATATTCGCTACAGGAGGCCTTTATTCACCCCACGGAGCCCTGTGAGGCATTTTTTAATATGGATGGATGGATGCACTTTATTGGACTTGTTTTGGACTGATGAAGAGAAACACCCACCCATGCAATGATAAAGCTCAGAAGTGCCAGGATAATTTTTTATATAACTCCAGTTGTCATATACACCTAGGATGTCCGGAGGGTGAGTAAATTATGGGCTATTTTTAATTTTTGGGTGAACTAACCTTTTAATATCCTAATGATTTTTGGCATAAAAGAAAAATGGCTATTGCTGCAAATATACCTGTGCTACTTATGACTGGTTTTGTGGTCCAGGGTCATATATAGGAATGCCATGATATACGACGTATTCCTATAGATAGACGTGGATCAGCTAAGAGGTGGCAGATGCAAGCTTGACTCACATGAATGGCCTGAACTAATGCTACGCTTGATTTGTGTCTGTTTCACTGCTCAGTCAAGCTTCGTCTGACCACCACAAATCCAACAAGTGTTATAATATCGAACCAAAAGCAATGGAAAATTACTGTATCACAACACTATCAACCTTGAAATGGAGACCACTGTAATTTTTTACTCCCTTTTTACTACAATCATGGAATTAACCAATAATGAAAAAAAAATATAGAAAATTACTGATCAATGAATGAATCAGTGAAACGATTATATAAATGCACTTAAAATGCTTTTTTGATGCTGTTCTCATTCAAACAAGATTGCACCATACAACTGATGGTGACTGATTACTCTTTGGCTTAATTCAGTGTTTTCATTTTGAAAGAAAATGTTTTAATCAATCAGCTCAAAATTATACACTTCCCATCATGCTTTGCACAGGGGTGGAAAGGGAGAGTAAATGTTGAAATAAAGTGTTAATTAATGCATTTTTCAGCAAAATGAGAATATAGGGAGACTTATTCATGTTTAATGTTTTATTAAGTTGGTTTTTGAAAAAAAAAAAAAAAAAGGCTAATGTTTTTTTGGGTGATTTAGCATTGTGATAAACTGTCTAGTGTGTGCTTGGGAACCTACTAAAAAGTTGCCTTAACAAAAATATCAACTCCAATGGCTAAAGATAATCAGCTGCATCTTCAGACTGCCAACAAAATAAGTTATATTTAGCTTGTTAGTATGTTATTATAAGTCTTTGACTGAACTAGATTAAATCATGGACAGTGGTTCTACACAGTGGAAACATGTTACCTTTACTCAAATGCTAATTAACAAAAGATCATTTTCACGCTTTCTTTCAATTATGACTCAATTAACAATTGATTTTCCACAAATCTAATTACTTAACCAAAATGATGCATTTCTATTCAACAAATGCGCCGACTAGGAAGAAGACATTCGTAGTGCCGATTCTCTAAGCATTAGTCAGTTGCAAAGTTTCTTCATGCGGTCAACCGTGGGGGTTTCACGATTACAAATGTCTCTTGCCAAAATGTGTCTCAGACACAGAGGAGACTGATGGCTTTAATATCACTTCCACCAGCTCAATTTGTACCAGGATGCCTATGAAATGGCCAGTCTAATCGCATTTCGCCAAACCACAGTGTTTTATTGGCTCCCGGTCAAACTTTATGTGGGCGGCACTCTGTTTGGTTGTCAAGAGTGTTCGGATGAGGCTTTGTTCGCCAGCTCTCGTGTCTTTATCTAAAGGACGTGGAGAATTATAAACAATTCTCTTAGGTTATGAAAAACATAAAAACAAAATGTGTCAGAGAGGCTCTCAACCTTAATAAAATTAAGTCGTGGACACCGCTCGTGCTCACGTTAACTGAAACAAGTTGTTTGCATACTGCTGGAAAATCATTCAGGCGCACCTGGTTGAGTGACTTCTCGTAAATGAAACAAAAAGCCTCTGTTTTGCATATTTATAATTTGACATCCCACACATACACAACATATTGTTGTTGGAATGTGTTTGCCATGTCCACATGTGTGACATACGTGACCTGGGCGCGGTCCAATCATTAGTTCTCATTTCCATACCACAGTTAAATTTGCATCTGCAAACTCAAAGCTGAAGACATAGGTCTAAGCTTGACAAATAAGCACACTGGAAATCATTGGACCAAACTGAGAGTGTAATAAATTAAGGAGAACGCTGTCAGCAGCACTGAGACGTTCTGCAGAATGGAAGGTGTAGCTGTGCAGAAAACCTCCCAAAAATCCATTCCGGAGATTTATTTTCCATGTTGTGTTGCAACAAATTTGTGTCCTCATTTATTTGAATTGTAAATCTGGGCCAGACGTTATTTGTGGTGTAGTTCCCAAATCAGAAATGATGAGGAGACGTAGGCACACATGCGAAAACACATGCCAGTCGCATAAACACGGCATTATGTTAAAAACGAGTCTGAAAAATTAGTCTGACCAGCCAGCAAGAACGAAAAATCTGTTTTAGACCGAGTTTGTACTTAATGACTTAACAAGTTAAAATCAGTCATGAAGGCCCGTTCACTCCAAGGACAATAACTATAACAAGAAAAATACTATAAAAGAAGTATGAAAATATAGAATTATACAAATGTAATTACTTAATCACTCATTAGACCAATCTAAGTCAGTTAGTTCACCCAAAATTCTGTCATTAATTACTTGTGTCATTACCTCATGTCATTCCAAACCTGTAAGACCTTTGTTCATCTTCGGAACTCAAATTAACATATTTTTGATGAAACCCGAGAGCTTTCTGATCCTCCACAGACAACAATGCAACTTCCTCCATCAAGGTGCAGAAAGGTAGTAAGGACATCGATAAAATAGTCCATGTGACATCTGTGGTTCAACCTTAATTTTATGAAGCTACAAGAATATGTTTTGTGTGCAAAGAAAACAAAAATAACAATTTCTTCTCTTCCATGACACATTTTTGGGTGAACTAACCCTTTAAGACCCTTTTAACACAAAGGACTATAACTATAATGATTATGAGAAAGATAGTTTTAAAAATTGTTCTATTTTCATGAGAATAGAGAATTTCACACCATAACTATAAATCAATGTGTAACAATAAGAAAACAAAGAAACACTATTGTTGGAGTAACTTTCATAGTTCTTCCCAGTTGATAAACAACTAAAACTTTGAGCCAAACAGAATTCACTCAACTTTAAAGACCTTGAGCATTTAAAGTATATTCTAGTGAAGTAACTACAGTAGTAAAGTTAGCATTGCTTTAAAATGTAAAAGAAATATCTGAATTACTTTTTCAAATAAGCAACGCAAGGTTTTTTTTGTTTTCTCATTTATTCACTGACACCTCCCCGTGTTAAGAGAAACTGTTTGTGAGGTGTAGACCAGAGGCATTTCTCTCAGCCAGACACTTCATTTCACTTTTGGTGTGAAAGGACTTTTACAGTTGTCAAAAATATAGCTTTTGGGTTTTTTTGTTATTAAAAATAAATGAGCAAGTCTCACCTACACTGTAAAAAATAAAAAACACAATTTGTTGAGTCAGCTTAAAATAATTTGTTGCTGCCTCAAAGTAAGTAAGTAACCCAGCTGCCTTAAAATTTAAAGTTGATCCAATTCAAATACCTAAGTTGTCACTTAGTATAATTTAACATTTTAAACTGAATAAACTTTTTTTGAGTTGACTGAACTTCAAATTTTAAGGCAGCCAGGTTACAAATTATTTTAAGTTGACTCAACAAATAGTTTTTTACAGTGTAGGTGACAAAAAGTAACACAAAATTAACATAATGCATTGCTTTCCATAAAACGTGCCCCAAGTTTGAACTTCCAAAATGCGGTTTAAATGCGGCTTCAAACGATCCCAAATGCGGTTGTAAACAATCTCTTATCTAGTGTAACGATCGGTTATTTTCATAAAAATAATACAATTTATATACATTTTAATGTCAAATGGTAATCTTGTCTTACTCTGCCTGAACTGTTTTTGTTCCTGTTCATGACAGTTAGGGTATGTCGAAAAACTCCCATCTCATGTTCTCCCTCAACTTCAAAATCGTCCTACGTTGCTGTTTTACCTTTTTTGTTAAGGGTGTTTGATCTCATTTGCATGTTCACTTTGCAAAGACTGGGTCGGTACTTCTGCAGCAACGTAGGATGATTTTGAAATCATCCTACATTTTTGGGGGAGAAAATACGATTAGAGTTTTTCGACATACCCTAACTGTCTTGAACCAGAATACACAGAGTTTAGGGAGAGCAAGACAACTGTATTTTTTTTAATGAAAATAACTGATGGTTTCGCTAGATAAGACCCTTCTTCCTTGGCTGGGATCATTTACAACCGCATTTGGGATCGTTTGGAGCCGCATTTAAACTGCATTTTGGAAGTTCAAAATCGGGGCACCATAGCAGTCCATTATATGGAGAAAAATGCTGAAATGTTTTCCTCAAAAAACATAATTTCTTTACAACTGAAGAAAGAAAGACATGAAAATCTTGGACGACAAACGGCTGAGTACATTATATGTGAATCTTTGTTTTGGAAGTGGACTTCTCCTTTAATAATACTAGTCTCAGCAATTTACATAAAAGGTCGCCATTAAGTCATTCAAATTTGTGCTTGTGTGTCTCAGTTCGTACCTGTATTGTGGGTGGGTGTTTTCTCATGGTGGTGGTGGACATGGTGGTGGTGGTCTCGATAAAGGTGGTGGACATCTCCGGAGGGAGAGCCGTGGTTCTGGCTGAACCTGCGGAGGGAACTTCCCCCGACCAGGCGGACGCTGCCATTGATTTTGATGTTAGGGTTGCCCTGAGCCGCCATGTTGAGCACTTTGAGGCCGTTGTAGTAGAGTCCAGAGAGCTGGCCCTGAAATGGCCTCTTGCGGTCTGAACCACCAATTGTTATCGTGGCCTGGGTGTTGAATATCGTTAACTGCCGCCCTGAGGAAGCAAGAAAGATCCAGAACATTTCTTGGTTATGGCTCGGTAAAAGCACAAAATGTCTTGTTCAGCAACAAGATTCATGGCTGTTTTGGGCACTTCACCTACCCAAGCAAAATACAGTGACTTAGATGGTTGTGCTAGATCACTATGGCTTAATTTTCTTCTGAAATGCTCAGGGTTATACTACCATGAGACACGTCGTAAACATTTGGAGGGCCAGACTATAAACCAGAGCCATTATGTCTTCCTGAATGAGTCTAGCTACAAGCTCATGATGGCTGCAGTAAGTTTTACTATAATAGTCTCTTTGAGAAGAGATCACCCATACTATTAAAAAACAAAATGTCTTATGACTGGCATACGAATTCTTCCTGAAATTAAGATTAACATTCTTACTGTAAAATAAATAAATAAATGTTTATGTACCAAATAATTCTTTTGGATACATTTTGATAGAGTAAAATGTATTTGACATCGTATTTAAGACAATTTTGATCAAATAAACATTCTAGCAATCATCTCATTAATGCAGAAAAATTTTGCAAAACTAATAACAGGTGAAACGTTTTCAAACATGTTTTGTCATACGTCTCAAGAATCAGTGAAAATAACAGACAAAATATCCTGCGGTTGAGAATAAAAGCTTCGCAGCTTGACACAGATCACAATTCAGAAAAAAATGAAGTAAATAAATAAACAATTTCTGGTTTAAATGAGTCTAGAAATCATCGCTTCATGATTATAAAAAAAAAAAAGTCCTAATTTCTTGAGTAATTCCAGTGATTATAATGAGTAGGGCTCCTGATGATATGCAATTAATGTCTGAAACAATAATCATGCTGTCTTTTTTTCCTTTTTTTTTTCGGATGATGCTTCCTGTGCATCCACAAGCTGCTGCCTGTAACAGCTCTTGTCTGTCCACCTTCCTTTACATCAGCCAGAAATTCAAGTGAAATTTATGTTCATGTTAATGTGTTTTAATGTTTACTAGGTTAAAGGTTTACTAGGCCAATACTGAATCTTTAAACAATGTATGTGTTATTTAGTCTGAGTTTAAGATCAACACAAAGATCAGTGAGCACTGAAAAGGCAAAAGAAAAGCAAAAATGTGATGGGTGCAACACAATATACAATAAAATTATTTATCTTATTATAAATCAGTAAATTTAGCTAAAGAAAAACGGTGAAGTCTATATATATATTAAAATAAAAAATTAAAAAATTAAAAATAAATTAAAAAGGAGGAAGTTACCTTTCTCCTGAAGCCATTCCTCTACGGGCCGGGCATATTTGAAAGGAATTTTCTTATTGGCCATTTGAATTCTCTCATTATCGCTGTTACCTTGGAAGTTTAAAAGACATCTTTAAGAATCAATAATAAGAACCAGTAATCACTCATAATTACATTTTCTGTCAATATTTTATATTTTAAGTTATTTAAACACTTTTAGAAAAGTTTAGTCATGTAAATTTATGTTTTTTTTTTTTTAAAGCTGTTTGTGTTCATAGTCAGTTAATTTTCTTTTTTTTTTTCCTCCAGTAATGAAATACTATTTAAACTGCATGTCTACTTCATCTTCTCTCGTAATTAAATCAATCATCACCAGAGTTGATAAAAACATATTTATAATAAATTTGGTTCATCTGTAAGAGATGCGTAATGAATGCCAGCAGATTAGCTGCCTGCGGTCAATCCATCTATCCATCAAAAGATGACAGCATACACTCTTTCATGCTTCACATACTTATAATTATATACACATTTATCTGCTGATTGCTAATGATGCCGGTCAATATTTACAATTTTTCACACAGAAAACCACATCAATAGTCATAATCATACAGCAGCATTGACAAACAAGAACTAGACAGCAGCTGCTTCTGTTTTCCAAAGCCACGGAAATTATATAGTTGTGAAATCATGTTTGATGAATGAGCTGGTACCGATGGGATGCAAAAGCGAGTCGCAGGCCTCCACTCATGAGATGCGTCGGGGGATGTTTGTTTTAATGCCAAGCCCACAGAGCCGTGCTGATATTCCGTGCGATTGTGGGCTCGTGGAGACGCAGCGAGAAGCTGATCTGAGGGGGTTTTGGATGTCGTTTGAGGACAGGGGGGCGCAGCGTCGTGCTGTTTCAACAATGACTTGGAGTGCTAAGGGTGGCACGACACTGCTGGATGTTGTGTGAGCCAAATTTCAGGACTCCAAGGAGGGGTGTACCAGGGGGCCAGCCTGAAGGGAGCCTCCATCATTGGCAGAGCTGTCTTCAGACAGCAGGAAGCGCAACCAATACCCTCAAAACCCGGGAATTCGAGTCACACGCATCTGAGGCCCAACCGCTCCGAGGTAGCCTCTGAGAAGAATGCCAACAATACACAAAAAAAGGTTTTAGATTTGTTTCCCCAAAAGGGAAGAATGAGTTCTGAGACTCTACTAGCAACTGTATCTGCTTTTGTGTTACGCACAAGACAGAAAGTCACAAGTTGGAAAAACGAGTGAATAAAAATATATTGCGATATGAGTTTGATAGTGAAGACAAATATATATCATACAGTACATACATCAGTGTTTCCCCTGCCGTTATATTAGGGGGGCGGCCTGCCCTCCCAACGGCACCCGCCCGCCCCCCTCTTTGAGGGTCAAGTTAAATTTTACTTTTTATATAGCGCCAGATCACAACAAAAGTCATTTAAGGTTTCCTTTCCTATAGAACAGGTCTATACCTTGTTCTTTTATTAAACTAAATGGTCTTATGTTGTTTATTGTATTTACACGATGGCATGTCAATTCTGTTTCTATGTGAACGTGCGTCTACAATTTCTCTGTGAAAATGCAGACGGGATCACGGAGTCCATTCATAAACATGGAATTTACTCTGTAGCGCGGAATGCCACGGAATTCGTTAATTTTTGGATGAACTGTAACTATTAAAACAGAAAAAGACAGTTTAGATATAAATCCTGCATATTCCGCTTGGCTCTGTATGTACGAATGGCGGAAAAACAGTTTATTTACTACACAAACACAGAAGCACACGTGAGGCTCACGGCGATTTTCGGTCTTTGCGTCTCATTATATGAGCTGCTGTGAGAGTCATTTTATGTGAATTTTACCGTTTCATTTGAGAAAACTAGCATCATATCATACTGTATAAACACAGAAACTTCACGGATTAACGTGTAACAGAAATATATTGGTCTTGTATTACTTTTGTACAGTATAATGTACACCTTTATATGTTTATATGTCTGGTCAATTTAAATAAAACAAATGATAAAAATAAATCTTACAACCAGATTAAACACTTAATTGTATATTAAAAAATCTACAGTTATTATTAAAACTTTAACAGAATATTCACACCAATTTTCTTCCATGTATTAATTTTAACAGTATACCTCTGTTTGTTTAAAAAAATAAGAATAAGAAAAAAATACTGTTTTATTCATAGTTACTGTAGTTAACTAAAACTTCAATTAAAATAAAATAAATAAAATAAAATAAAATTTTTAATGAAAATTAAAAATTCAGGAAAAATAACTTGTACTAAAACGTACAAAAAGCCTGATGCTTAAATGTTTATTAAATAAAAAAATCAAGGTATTATTTAAATTAAGACATTTTTTTAATAATAAAAAAATCTTACTATAAAATAAAATAAATTAATTAAAAAATAAAAAAAGTTGAATGAAAATCAAAATGTGAAAATAACTTGATGTACTAAAAATCAAATAATAAAAAAGCCTGACGATGAAATGTTTATAAAATAAAAAACAATGCATTAATTAAATTAAGACATAAATATCAGTATTGTAATTTTACTCTGTATTATATATAGTTACTTTAGTTAACTAAAACTTCAAATGAAATTAAAACTAAAATCATATATAAAAAATGAAAACTAAAATAAAAGTTGAATGAAAATCAAAAATGAAAGAAAATAACTTAATGTACTAATATAGAATTTTTAAAAAGCCTGATGGTTAAATGTTTATAAAATAAAATAAAATAAAAATTAAGACAGTAACTAAATTAAGGCATATATAACAGCACTGTAATTTTACAGTGTATTATATATAGTTACTATCAAATGAAATTAAAACTAGAAGCATAAAAAAAATTAATGAAAATTAAAAATGAAAAAAAAAAAAAAATGATGTACCAAAATAAAATAAAAAATACTAAATAAATAAAAAAAAAAGACAAATATTTTCAGATATTTAAATTTTATGGATGATTTTATGGATGCTGAAAGACGTGTAAAGTGTGCACCCAATTATGAACACCCAAGTTTTTCCCTATTTGATTTTTTATTACTTAGGGCACAGTATAAAGTAATTATTTAGTATTAATTAGTATTTCATTAAAAGTAAAAATCACTCTAGAATGAATTATTATTTTTTTATACTGTGGCTATTCAGGTCATCTGCTGGAAACTCCTGTATTTTTTTCATATTGCAATATGTGACCCTGGACCACAAAACCAGCTAACAAAGAATACATCAATGGAAAGATTATTTATTCAGTTTTCAGATGATTTATACATCTCAATTATAAAAAATTGACCCTTATGACTGGTTTTGTGGTCCAGGGCCACATATGTATTGCAGAATTAAAATTACAAAAATGACAGTCCTATCCACTACTCTGCAGCCCTAGAGTAAATGACATAATTTGCATTTTTAGCTGAACTATGCCTTTATTGTGCCACTAGCTGAGTAACCCCAGTTAAAGCCACCCGTGTGATCTAACCTGCAGTCCTTGTGTTACAAGTACAGACAGTTAACCATGTGGCAGCACCGCAGACAGATGTTGCAGGTGGCTAGCAAGGGACTCTAGCACTGGACGGGTGGGAGGGCAGTGGGACAAGAAGAGAGCAGATGGAGAGAATGAATGGGATGCTTATTATCAGCGGAAAGAGGGAGTACAGCAGACTGAGGCCATGACCTCTCTCAAATTCACACGCGCAGCACACACGGTTCTCCCCAGTTCCCGCCTATTATATTCCCAAGTCCCAAATTCAGTTTTACTCTGGTAAAGAATGTGTTGTGCTCTAAATAGATCCTCGAGAGAGGCAATGTCAACTACTATCATTCTAAGCTCTGCTAAGGTGTTAGTGGTGGCACGACAGGGTAGTCTGATGGTGGAAACTCATTAAAGATGGGCTCTCTTTAGCTTTGGCTCTCTTATAGACATCACAACACTGGATCCTAAAAATAAAACCTCATATACAGAGAGTTTAAAGAAATATTTCAGCCAAAAATTACTGTCATCATGTACCTGCACATTGTTTTCTAAACTGTATGAGTTTCCTTTTGAAGAATGTATAGATGAAACAAGTGACTAAAATGACTAAAACTGAAATTACATTAAGTAATAGGAACAAAAATTATGACAAAAAAACATAATTTACAAATGTAAACAAATTTAATTTTAAAATATTTTTAACTGAAAATTTAAAAATGACTAATTTTACTAATTATTTAAAATGAATACTACTTTAGTTTAATTACTAAAATGACTAAACTTTATATATATATATATGTGTGTAATATAATTTATAATTATATATATGTAAAATATTATTAAATATTACATTAAATAATTATAAATTAAGCAATAGGTTACTTAAAAAAGATAAAATGCCAAAATGTTTCTAAAAAAATGAAGACATTATTTAAATTAAGACATAAACATCCGTACTAACTAAAACTACAAATTAAAACTAAACCCATAAAAAAGAAATCAAATAATAAAATCAAATAAAAAATAAAATAAATAAAATAAAATCAACTAAATCAAACACCAAAAATATACATAAAATAATAATAATAATAATACTAAAAATGAAAATAAAAGTTAAAGTTGAATGAAAAAAAAAAAAAATCAAAAGATTCAAAAGAATTCAAAAGATTAAAAGAAAATAACTTGATGTACTAAAAATAAAATTAAATAAAAAGCTTGATGATCTTTTTAAATAAACATTTAATTAAATGAATGAATTACATAGTGAACTAAAACTTAGTGAACTAAAACTTCATATAAAATTAAAACTAAAACCATAAAAAATAAAATAAAATAAACAATAAAATAAAATGAAAATAAGAGTTCCCTGAAAATCAGAAATGTTTATAAAAAAATCAATACATTATTTGAATTAAGACATCAGTATTAACTAAAACTTCAAATTAAAACTACAACTAAAACTATAAAAAGAAATCAAATCAAATAATAAAATAAAATAAAAAAAATAAATTAAATCAAATAAACAAAATCTAATATAGAAAAAATGAAAATAAAAGTTCAAAATTCAAATAAAAATAACTTGATGTACTAAAAACTTATAAACGATTAAATGTTTATAAAATACAAAAAATATGACATGAATTAAAGACATAAATATCAGTATTGTAATTTTACAGTTTATTATACAGTTACTACTAAAACTCCAAATGAAATTAAAACAAAAACCATGAAATATGCCGAAAAAAAAACCCTACAAAAATATTAGATGAAAAAATAATACTTAAAAAACCTGATTGTTGAAGCTACTAAAATTAGTATATATATTAATTAATTACAAATTATACTAAATATATAAAATATTATAAAATATTACATTAAATAATTAGAAATTAAGTAAGAGGTTATATTTAAAAAAAGATAAAATGGCAAAAGCGCAAACTAAATGTAAATGTAAACTAAAAATACCAACTACAAACTAAAAAACCTCAAATCTAAAATAAAAGATGATTCAAAATATTAATACGTATTATACTAGTATACAAACAGTACTAAAACAGCACTGCAATAATAATAACAAAAAAAAAACACACACACACACAAAAACAATACATTTTAAAATCTCTTCAGAGGAGCGCAAAAGAAATAATCAGATGAGTTGAACTATGGTGTGTGAGATGAAGGTTGAAGCTCAGCTTGAATTGTGCCCCAATTCTGTTTTCTTCTCTTCTTTTCATGCCTATCTAAGCATTACATAAACCAAATGATTTTATATTGAAAACCAAAAATGTAAAATATTTTAGCAGCTTTGTTGTAGTTTTTTTGGGGGGACAGTGGGGTTAGGGATGGAGGACTGCCTGGTTCACAGACATTTGTGGATTTGTGCTGCTTTGATCCAGCAGTACAGAGGGCATGACACCTTTTCTCACTCCTGAGAACATGAAAGGCTCTTTGAAAATGAAACAGCACTAGGAGGTGTTAACATGGCACAGGATCACACGCTGCGGGGGAGTTTTCCTCCTACTGTGATTAAGTTTCACAAACACATACAAGAATGTGAGATATCTGTGCATTTTAATTCCCTTTAATTCTAAATTAGAGGAACCCTTAATGGCTCTGCGGTAGCACGAGTGCACGCCAAAGAAACCCTAGACTGCTGCCGCATTTAAAATGTATGAGCTATTTCATAGAAATTGTTATATTTTTGTATAATTAGACGTGATAAGTGCGGCTCTCCCTCTGTGGAAAAGGCTGCTAATAACAACAACTCAAAATAATTCATGAGAACAACCGTGTGATTGTGAACATTCTCCCTTTGTAATCCAGCAGTGTTGTGTGCAGTTGTTCTCGCCACCGAGTGATAAATTGCTACGGGACGCCATTGCCGTCTCGCTGAAAACAAATATAGCTTATTGCATGAAACCGTCGGCCTTGCCAAGTACTATTTGTGCCACCAAAAAAAAAAATCTCCTCATAAACACTACTGTGTTGTGTTTCACAGTGACAAATTATTGCTATTTTGTGTCTTTTGTTGGGAAAAAACATTGGGAGAAAGAAAAAAAAAAAAAACCCTTAAGACGAGTTTTAGCTACCTGATCCACTTACAGAAAAGCACAGTGGTACTGGCAGGATTTTTTGAATGTGGTTTCTATCTATCTATCTATATAATACATACATACATATATATATATATATATATATATAAAATGAAATAAAGCTGAAATGAAATCTGAATTTTAGATTTCAAATTCAACAGACACTAAATAAAGATTAAATGAAATCTGAACATTAGATTAAAAACTTAAATAAAAACTGGAAATGTTGGCAACTTGGCAACTAATTGAAATAAAATGTTTAAGTATTAAAATGACTA